>NC_090239.1:27961226-28261226 GCF_024489055.1 Chanodichthys erythropterus
CACACACTCAAGAGCTCCTGGAATCCTTGCAGTCAGACGAGACATGTGGTCCTGATCAGTGTGTTTTTGCTCCAGCTCTCAGCTGTTCTGAGTACTAAATGTGCTTCTTTTTGTAAATACAAGAGGATTAAATATTGCAGGCGGTTGTAGCAGTTCACTGTAAAGTTTCTTTTAAGGAGTTTCTACTCTGACAGTAAATTATGCTGAACTCCGGAGGAAAATGAAACTCGTGAGTACAGTTACAAGTGGTTTTTAACTGTTGTCATGATTTTGCCATATTGCATACCTTACTCGCTCTTGTAACTGTGAATATTGAATTGTTTCATGAATTTGCTAAAATGTGCATGTAAAATCTAGTGAAAACACTTAATTTATTAGACAGTGTATTTATATGTTAATGGATAAGTTGGAGCAGATAGTGACGGAAAAGCAGTCAGCAAGTGTCCAGCATGCATGGGAACTTTTTCAGAACTATTTAAATGCATCCCGACATTCACCTCATGAATTAACTGAAGAATTTTCAACAAAGCTAAAATAAAATATCAAATTATTTTTACATGAATTCATTACTTATATACATACTTATTTCCATTTGTGTTATTTAATACTTTTATTGACTTTACTATTATTCTAAAATGTGGGAATTTAGTTTTAAATACAATGAGTATTCGTTTCCAGTCCTTATTACTGAATGTTTGTGTGAAATCATGTATGGAAAATCAGTGTTATTTTAGTTTCCTTGAGATACTACAGTTTTTATTGTTTTTTTTTTTTAATTTCAGATTTAGTATAGCATTATATATTTTAATTAGTACATAGCTCAACTAAATAAAAATGAGAAATGTAGCTTAAGATTTATTTCATTTCAAGTAATGGAAATATTTTTTAAGTTTTGAGTTTTTGCTACATTAACCCTTTGTTGAAGCGTATTAGAAAATGTGGGACAAAAACATGCTATTTGTTTGCCCAGTATGTCTGTGTATTTAGAGTTCAGTGTGAAGTGCTTTAAAATTAATGTCTTTTTGTCCTTTCCTTTACAGGACAGACATTTCTGAAGAGGTTGTAGGTGTGCGTCATATTTGGATTGAACTTCTGGAAGTTGTGAGCCAGTCTTCCCCAGAGTGCTTCACTTGTAATGAGCATGGCCAAAGAAGGACTTTGTGTTTCATAGAAGTGTGTGCCTATGTGGGATTCTCCATTAACAATCGACAAGCTCAAGGGCTGATATGAATAAGGTAGAGTCGTGGTCAGAGGAGGAGGTCTCGCTCTGGCTGACCGATCAGGGCTTGCAGGAATACTCTGAACTGTTGCAAAACTGCGACGGACAGGCTTTATTAAATCTTACCACGGATGACTTCAAGAGGGCATCCCTCTCCAGGGTCACTTCAGACGGTGGTCGTTTGCTCCTGGAAAAGATAGAGACTCTTAAGATCGAGCATCACATCGATGTCCACAAGAATGGACATGTCAATGGGCACATGGTTTTGAATCATAACGGGAATGCTGGGAGTGCCGGCAAGGCTCAGCGGAATGGCATGGTGAATGGCTTCCACAAGGAACTGGTGCAGATTTCCATTCCAGAGCCAGCTTCTCCGCAGTTCCCTCCCGAATGGGGAAAGACCGCCGTGGCTCTTGTCTATGCCTTGTGCTGCTTCGTCTTTACTACCATCATTATTTCTGTGGTCCATGAACGTGTGCCTCCTAAGGAGGCAACTCCACCTCTCCCTGACAAGTTCTTTGACTTTTTTGACCGAGTGGAGTGGGCTTTCTCTGTATGCGAGATCAACGGAATGATTCTGATGGTCTTGTGGATTATACAGTGGAGTCTCTTAAAACACAAGTGAGTTTTCTAAGTGGAAAGAATCTTGTTTGAGATTCTTTCATAAATGTTTTTTTATGGATATGTCTCACAAAACCTGCATTTTTCACACCAAATTCAGTAAAAATGCATAATAAATTAAATTTGGCTTATAAACGGTGAAGATAATTTTCAGACTTTGACTATTTATATGACAAATAAATACAATTTTATCTTAAATTAAAGTTAGTGTAATTATTTCCTAAAAAAATATTTCCTTCTGATTACTGTTTTATGAATATTATTCAAATATTTTTTTATTACAAGCACCATTATCATTCTCTTTTTCCTATGATAACTATATCAAATATTAATAAAATTATATTATATATATTTAAATATTTTAATGACAATAGCACAATTTTTCCTATGTACAGTTCTGTTTTGTTCTCCTTAGTGTAATATGAATTAAATATTAAATAAATATTTAAATAATTAATTAATATTTCATTGACATTTAAGTTCTCAAATTCTCATTATCATGTGAAAACAAAAACAAAAAAAATTAAATGAAAATCGGTAAAACAAATGTATGGAAGCTTGTTTCCACCATGAAATAATAATAAAAAATAAAAAATGCAATTGCCTGACTTTTTTTCTCAGAATTGCAAGTTATAAAGTCAGAATTGTGTGACATAAACTCTAAATTTGCATAATGCGCAATTGTGAGGGGGAAAAGACTGATGTTTTTTTTTTTTCTCAGAATTGTTTACATCTCATAATTCTGACTTTATAACTCGCAATTGCATGTTATAAAGTCAGAATTGCAAGATAATCACAATTCTGAGAAAAAAAGTATCTCATGCAATTCTGACTTTATAACTGAGTTTATATATCGCAATTCTGAGAAAAAAGTCAGAATTGTGAGAGAAAAATGTATTTAATGGCGGAAACAAGTTTCCTTATACATGACTGTTCACTAATATGAATCTATCACCACATCTTCCTTCCACAGATCAATTGTTGGTCGACGCTTCTGTTTTATCGTCGGGACGCTCTACCTCTACAGGTGCATCACCATGTACATTACTACTCTTCCAGTGCCTGGCATGCACTTCAAATGCTCTCCAAAGGTAAAAACAAAACAAAAATGCCACTTTTTTTTTCTCCCTTTTCCCATATTATTTGTTTTGTTTTTGACATGGTTACTTCATAATCAGCACAACTAACTTGGCTATGTTAGGCACAATAGGTGGGCATGTTGGCCAGTTAAAGAAGTAGTTTCCCCAAAACATTTTTCTCCCAATTTTTTTTTTTTTCCATATTGACAGAGAATAGTGACTCCCTTTTAAACCATGCAAAAAAAAATCATAAATAAAAGTCCATGATACTCATGCCTAATATTCCAAGATTATATTCCAGTTTTTAGTGAGAAACAATTTTTTTTTTTTTTTTATCCTGTTTAATGTTCTTGATCAGTTTGTGTCAATAATTTGTGTTCAGTTACAAGAGTAAAAAAGGCCATGCAATTTTCCTAGCTCTTGTAATGATTGATAATGTAATTGATGTTTGTCACTTGTAGGAAAGACTACAAAATGTTTTATTATTATTATTGTTATTAGAATTTACATTTTATTTTCTGTATTTTCATCCCAGAACCAATCCAGTTCATGTAACAGGATGGGTCAGGTGACCATCTATGTTTTAAATAGTTGATGTAAAGAATTTGTGACTGTTCTATAAATGTCCTTAGAGCAGAGGTCACAAAGGGACATATTTCACATTGAATAGAGAGGCCGCTCATGGAAAATGTGAAGTGTGCTATTTTCATCTGTTTTTCTTTTAATATGTTCAGGCAACCCATTTTGAGGGAGAAACAGGGGGATAGAGCGTCAGAAATATGTCTGGAGGATTTTTGGTAGTCAGTACTTTTATGGGATCTGCTTATTGTTGTAGACATCCCATCAATACAATGTTAGTAGTTCCTTATGGATGTAGCCGGGAATGTGGGGCTGTGAATTAGTATATAAATATACATAGGGTTGGGTATTGTTTAAATTTGATCAATTCCGATTTTGCTTATTGATTCCGATTCTTAAAAAAATGAAGTCAGACTTTTAGATATCGGACATATTTATTATGTATTTTTGCAAAACATTCTGTTCCAACTAAGTACCATGAAAAAAAAAAAATCAGCAGCCTAAAGAGCAACTAACAAATAAACTAATATAAAATTCACACATTATTAGACAAGTATATAGTCAGTAACACAATAAAAACAAATAAGCAAATTAGCAGTTGCACAAATTGATGCAAATTAAATCTAATGTAAAATAATACCACATTGTTTTATTTTTATAAATAAAATATATATTAATCCTCACTAAAGTTAAAAAAGTTCAAAGTTAAGCTTAGTGAGAGATTTTATTGTTTGATTAACAGTAATGACACAGGGGGTTTATTAGTCAGCTGTCACTTTAAGACCTAATGCATGGATCTAATATACTGTTACTCATTTCTGTTTATCTTCACTTAATGCATAACCGACTGTGTTTACAAGGATATTTTGACATAATTTTGTGTATATTTGTCTGTTTAAGTGCAAGACGGCGCGAAAGAGAGCTCAATTCAGTATTCGTGCACTATATGAGAGGCGGCCTTTTGTATGCATGCTTTGGATGTGCCCAGCAAAGAAAACAGCGTGCGAGTGCCGAATTGAGTTCTTTCGCAACTTCTTGGGTTTAAAATCGCATTAAAATGCGCACTCAGGAATTGATTAGCAGAAATGAAATTTTATAACAAATGTCAAATTTCTGACCTTAAGTATCTGATTCCAGAATTGGAATCTATTTTAGATTGCCATATATATATATATATATATATATATATATATATATATATATATATATATATATATATATATATATATATATATATATATATATATATATATATATATATATATATATATATAATGTTCCGTTATATAATATATATAATATATTCCGATATGTAATATATCGGAAGTCGCAACGTTCTATTTTAAGATATGGGTCGATAATGTGGAAAAACAATGAAAAAAAATTCAAAAAATTTTGAAATTACTTTCAAAAATAATCTCCCAAAGTTTCGTAGTCCAGATAATTGAGCATAGGTATTTAAATGGCTATTAAATTTGACATGGTTTTACTAAATTCGCTGGAAATTAACTTGACTCAACTCCTCTCGCCACTTATGAGCATTTGCCGGTATCCCCTGAAACATCACTATCTCTGCTCTCCAAATATGGTGTTACACGTTGTATAGAACCAATCAAAAAGCTTAGAAATGTAAACACACTGACATAAATGCTGATTTTTATCAATGGGAAGACCCGTTTCGACTGACAGGCACGCAATCGGTTCAGCCATCCTCCTGTCAGACTAGCGCGCGCTCTGTGTAAACAAGCTAGTAGATCTCCTCAGAAAGATTCAAGTTCAGTACTGTATAGTGTAGTGTAGTATTCTGTGTGTAAGTTAGTTCTGTTTATTAATAATATTTGAGAAATGTCGCTGTCAAAAGAGAAAAAAGTGGCCAAAGCTGTAAACTCACTGGAGGCTGCTAACCTAAGCTCTGCTGCTCTCACTTTCTCTCTCTTGACCATAATTCAAATGGGTATATCTTTAAAACCATTCAAGGTATGACTTTGACTAGGATATAATTTTAAAGCTTATCGTCTCATCTTTCCATCGATACCATTGATTTCCATATATATATATATATATATATATATATATATATATATATATATATATATATATATATATATATATATATTATTTTGTGTGATTATTTCTTATTTAGAGACAACCTTAGGTGTCAATGTGAATATGTATATGAAAATTTTGTTGTAACTGTGATGTTAGCGGGTCAATTTGACCTGCAAATTTCATGGTTAAAAACTGGTGCACAGACATGTAAAAATGCGTTTTTATGTATTTTATCTCTGAGAGTATTTACATTTATGCAAATTGGCAGGCACTTTTATTCAAGGAAATGAACGCTGTGTTTAAGGTGTACATTTTAATCAGTTCAGGCATATTAATTTTGCTGGGAATCAAACACATAATAAATTATATATTACTTTTTAATGTGTGAGAAGTATTATTGTTAAAGGTTAACTGTTGACTTGTATTGAATTAGAAATCCAATTTTAACACAATCCATTGATCAATTAAAATATGCAACATTTTTCTTTTTTTTTTTTTCTTTTTTTTTTTTTTAGTTGATTTAAAGTGCAGCCACAAACTCCCAAACTCACTTTTGGTTTATTAAAAAAAAAAAAAAAAATGTTTTGCAAAAATAGTGATTGCTTACATTGTCACAGCTCTAGTGTTGCTATGCTGACAATCCACTGGTGATACTTTCGCAACTGTGGTTGTGACTAAATATGGCTGATGGGATGCTGTGAACACATACTAGCTTCGCAAGGCAGGAAATCCACACCACGGGACGTGCAGGAAACATTTATCATCAAGCCCAGCAACTTGTTCACTCTTGTTAGAACCTGCTTTCCTGTTGAAGGCATTTGCTGAAAGAAAACCTAGACATAAATGCCAAGAACTTTGCTTTCTAGGAGCCACTTGTTGCTTTAACGTCTCAAGGGGGTTAAATGTTGTTTTATGCTTTCGATGTGAACATATGCTGAGGTTGTAGAAACACATTGGGTCAAGCAGTGTATAAAAATAGATTAAGAATTATGGGGGAATGTCATGATGCTAATTTTTGTTTGTTTTTTTCTGGCAGCTGTATGATGACTGGGAATCTCGGATGCGGCGGGTGATGAAATTGATCGCAGGAGGCGGTCTGACCATCACAGGCTCTCATAACTTGTGTGGCGACTACTTGTACAGTGGCCATACAGTCATGCTCACCCTCACTTATCTCTTCATGAAGGAGTGTAAGTGAAATATTTGAGACAACACCACCCCCTAGTGGACAGTTTCAACGCAAGTTTTGATTATACAGTGATACCAAAACTACTGGGATATTAAGACACATTTTAAAATGTATGAATGGTATTGTATTAGATAACCTGGTCTGTTTGGAACAGGTGGAACAAAAGCTTATAAAGCAAGTGTAACTCTTGCATCTGATCAGCAACTTCTCTTAAATGAGTGAATGCATAGCAAGTTATATCCATGTTACCATTACTATATTAAACCCTTTTTTATTAAAACATTCTTTGAAAGTTAAAATTTTATATGCATTATAGGAAAAATTATTTTTTTTTTTTCAATAGTACTGAGAAATTTTATTTGAATATATCATTATTATAATTCCACTGAAATCAGTGAATTTAATTAATTTTCTTTGAACCAAATTTATGAAACATATGTATACTTTTTCTAACAAAACAACATAAATATATACAAAATTATTCCATTGCACTTGTATAAACTTTTACTTTCAGATGAAAAAAATTATACAATTTTCATGCTGCAATGGTTCATGCTTATCAACAATATTCAGTCCCAAAAGTGTGTGTGAGATATGGAAAAGAGGCTAAATATATTTTACAAAAGTATTTTAGAGACAAAAAAAAGTCTGCATAACATCATGTGCAAAGCCTCGGTTGATACCTGGGTCAAAATGTTATAGAAATGGTTATATCTCTTAAAGAGTTAGTTCACCCAAAAATGAAAATTCTGTCATTAATCACTCACCCTCGTGTTGTTCTACACCCGTAAGACCTTCGTTCATCTTCGGGAACACAAATTAAGATATTTTTGATAAAATCCAATGGCTCAGTGAGGCCTTCATTGAAAGCAAGTTAATTTACACTTTCAAACGCCCAGAAAGGTATTTAAAACATATTTAAAACAGTTCATGTGACTGCAGTGGTTCAACCTTAATATTATGAAGCGACGAGAATACTTTTTGTGCACCAAAATAACAACTTTATTCAACAATATCTAGTGATGGGTGATTTCAAAACACTGCTTCATGAAGCTTCGAAGCTTTACGAATCTTTTGTTTCGAATCAGTGGTTTGGAGCACGTATCAAACTGCTTGTCACGTGAACCATTGACATTTCGAAACACTTATGACGTAACGATGCCTCGTTTCCTAAAAGCACGTGACTTTGGCGCTCTGAACCACTGATTCGAAACAAAAGCTTCGTAAAGCTTCGAAGCTTCATGAAGCAGTGTTTTGAAATCGCCCATCACTAGATATTATTGGAAAAGTATTCTCGTCACTTCATAACATTACAGTTAGCACATAAACTGTTTTAAATATAACTTTAGTACTTTCTGGGTGTTTGAAAGTGTACATTAACTTGCTTTCAATGCAGGCCTCACTGAGCCATCAGATTTTATCAAAAATATCTTAATTTGTGTTCTGAAGCTGAACGGAGGTCTAACGACAAGAGGGTGAGTAATTAAAGACCGAATTTTCATTTTTGGGTGAACTATCCCTTTAAAAACTCTTTTAAACAATCTAAAATTTAAATAAATGATGTATTTTAATAGTCTTGTCTTGTTTGCAAAGTTTGGTTCCTGTACTAAAAATTATTCTTTTTTAAAAACAAATTACATTCTCTTTTGGGATAAAATGAACCCAAATGCACTATAAATTAAAAAAAAATCAAAATGTAGACAAAAAGCGACACCGTGGTTGTCAATGTCATTGCATCATGTTGATAGTTAACTCTTTCCCCGCTATTGACAAGATTTTACGGCTTTCTGTGTTTTCACTGAAATACACTAGGGGGCGCTATGACACATCTTCTCAAAGTGTACAGTATCTCCAGATCAAAACACAGGGAAAAAAGGAGCAGAAACAAACAATCTCATGTGGAAGCAGATGCATGTGAAAAACAATGCGATCATCGGCTAATGTTACCGAGTGAAGTGCTTCTCTCGATCTAATTAGAGTTAATGTGATGAACTACACCTGTGATTACTTATTTCTTCACTTTACTGGAGAGAAAAAAAGAAGCATTCTAACATTTTCTGTTATAACACCCCTTAATTTTCTTGCACCTCACAGATTCTCCTAGAAGGTTCTGGTGGTACCACTGGAGCTGCTGGGTTTTGTGTGCAACAGGAGTGTTCTGCATTCTTCTTGCTCATGACCACTACACGATTGATGTCGTTGTGGCCTACTTCATCACCACACGTCTCTTCTGGTGGTATCACACCATGGCTAACCAACAAGTACGTCTGTCTGTTTTGACATCAAAATTTCCATCCAGAGCTCTTTGTCAACCTATTTTTTATTTGAACCTCTAACCATCTGCATCTGTTTTAGGTGCTCAAAGAGACGTCCCAGACCAACTTTTTCACCCATGTGTGGTGGTACAGATTTTTCCGATACCTGGAAAATAACGTTCCAGCCGTCGTTCCCCGCAGCTACCAGAAGCCCTTCTCGTGGCGATCGCTGCAGTGGGGCCACGTGAAGTACACACGGATAGACTCGGATTGACTGACATGCAAACGGTCCATTTTGGAAGTCGGTCTCCAAAACATGTGCCCAAAGTGCCGGAACAAGCCTGACATCGTAGCTAACCCCTTTAACTAACAGACTAGTCATCCAAAGCTTCTCATTCCTCTGTGACATCCTCACAGGATTGATTTATGGATGTAAAACTTGGCACGTATGGGGCTAGGAACAATAGAGAAACCATGGTCAGTGGTTTTCTGGGCTTGCGATGGCCTGTAATATCATCCTACATCAATAAAAATTCATAAAAAAAGAGCCAGCAAGCTAAGTGAGAAGTTATTTATTTTCCCGAATAACTTGAAAGTGTCTCCAAGTATCTTTGCCCCTGTTTACAGGCACAAAGCCATATTCTCGAGATATTTTTGTTATCTCAAGTAAGCAATTTATTGACACATTAAATATTGCAAATCTGAGTAACATAAATCGGTTTTGTACATTTTTCTAGTCGTCTGCTAAACATGTGCTGTCAGAGAACGTTTATATATGAATATAATTTGTATTTTTTGAACTAATTCTTTATTGTTTGGTTTTTTTACTTCGAGAGCTACAGAAGATGTATATTGGGATATTGGATAATCTAATGCTCCTCAGTGCCTTAATAGTTCTAGCAGTCAACTGTAATAATGTATTTAAGTTCATTCAAAGACAATTTCAGTGTTTTGGACTATATTCAGGGTGGTCATGCTGTAACCACCCTTTGCGAACCACATATGCTTGAAACAGAACTCACCTCATTGCCCGAATGTAACAATCCTGCTCGCTTTGAAAGAGTATTTCCATGAGAGTGTCAGCAAAGCTAATTTTGTTGTCCATGACCATTTCTCTGATGTTGTTTTCAGAATGTATTTATTCATGTCTTTGTTGCGTATTTCCATCTGGAATCATATTTTGTCAGACAGCTGGTGCTTTATTGCTCTTACTGAATTACAGGTCTCATGAGGTTGTTTGAATGAAAAGAACGATGTGACCCGATCCATCCTTTCCGCAAGCCAGAACAGATGTTCTGTCCTACTGACCACCCAATACAACAAGCTGCTATATTGTGATGTAGTAGTAGGAGGTCTTCATCCAATGACAAACAAATAAATTACAAATATTAGCACAAAACAGGTTTGCGTGATTATTTGATTTTAATTTTATTTTTTAGACAGAATTGTCAAAATCATCAATGTTTCTCATTATCTTAAAGTTTACCATGACCGCAACATAGTGTCGGCCCAGATCCGGTCTGCATGTAATCCACATGTACCAGATGTGGGCCGGATCTGGGCCGCATTATGTTGCTGTCTGGAGGCTCATGCTTTCATTCTTGAAAGTTGTCCCTGGGTATGAATATATGGAAGCTTGTTTCTGCCACAGAATAAAAAATAAAAAAAAGACAATTCTGACTCTTTTTTTTGTTTTGTTTTTTTCCTCACAAATGCGAGTTATAAAGTCCAATTCTGAGGGGGAAAAAGACATATATCTTACATGTATCTAATTCTGATTTTATAATTCACATTAAGTTTTATTTTTGGAGTGTTTCATATGGAAGCTTGTTTCCACCACTGAATAAAAAATAAAAACGGTAATTGTGACTTTTTATCTCACAATTCTGACTTTTTGTTTCTCGCAATTACGAGTTTACATCTCACAATTTTTTTTCCCCTCAGAATTTCGTGATATAAATACGGAAGAGGATTAGGGCCAAGCAATAATAAAAAAATAAAACCATCGCGAGATTAAAGTTGTTAAATTTCGAGAAAAAAGTCAAGATAAAATGTTGAGAATAAAGTCATTAAATTACAAGAAAAAACTTGTTAAATTATGAGGAAAAAAGTCGCTAAATTTTGAGAACAAATTCGTAATTTAACGAGTTTGTTCTCGTATTTTAACAACTTTTTTTCTCGTAATTTAATGACTTTATTCTCAACATTTTATCTCGACTTTTTTCTCGAAATTTAACGAGTTTTTTCTCGTAATTTAACAACTTTAATCTCGAGTTTTATTTTTTTATTATCGCTTGGCCCTAATCCTCTTCCATAGCTGCATCCCTTCTGGTACCTCCCCTTTTTTTTTTCTTGTGTGTATTTCAAAGTTTTGAAGAAATTGAAGCATTCAGAAACACAGATTTGACTTTATGAGGGGAAAATGGGTATATCTTTATGTAACCCACCAAATTTGTTTTATACATATTTTTTTACTCTGAATTAACACATTTGATTTTTTGTGTGTGTGTGTGTGTGTGTGTGTGTGTGTGTGTGTGTGTGTGTGTGTGTGTGTGTGTGTGTGTGTGTGTGTGTGTGTGTGTGTGTGTGTGTGTGTGTGTGTGTGTGTGTGTGTGTGAGACATTGATCATGAAATGAAAATTCCCTCTGGTTAAAATTAACGTCTTGATATGGTCTTTGGTATCTCAAGAGTTATGCAACTAATCTAATCTAATCTGAGAGTTTGGTTTCACACTGTCAACATTAAATACGGCTGTAAACGACAGAGAGAATATCACCTTTGTTCGCTATACACACTATAAGTGTGCACTTTTTCCACACTTGGTTCATTTGTTTCCTCTGCACAATATCTACAACATTTACAGTTTGGACCCAGAGTAACACATGTAAGTAGTTTTTCCACATAGATCAGGAAAATGTTTTACATAATTATTTGATAGTGTAATGATTGTGAATGTTTCCAGAATGTACTGGAATGTTGCTGGTATTAATAAACTCAAAAAAATGCTGGGTTAAAAACAACCCAAGTTGGGTTGAAAATGGACAAACCCAGCGATTGGGTTGTTTTAACCCAGCGGTAGGGTTAAACGTTTGCCCAACCTGCTGGGTAGTTTTATTTAACTCAACTATTGTTTAAAAGTTACTGTATTGCTTAATTAAAATTAACCCAAAGTATGTTGGAAATGAACATTTATTAATGTTCAATGAATAATTATTAAACAATAAACTAAATTTATATTAATAAAATATTAAAGCTTATTAATAAACATTCACCTTTTGTCTATTATTGTTGTCTCTAATTGCATCTGGTTTTTAATTTCCCAACTATTTTGGGTTCATTTTAAGCTAGCCATATAGCAATTATTAAATAATAGTTGGTTTAAATAAAACTACCCAGCAGGTTGGGCAAACATTTAACCCAACCACTGGGTTAAAACAACCCAATCGCTGGGTTTGTCCATTTTCAACCCAACTTGGGTTGTTTTTAACCCAGCATTTTTTAGAGTGTACATGCACAAATTGATCAAAAGTCACAATAAAAACATTTGCGTTATTACAAAAATGTTCTAACTTTCTATTAATTTAAGAATCCTAAAAAAAAATGCAGTTTCCAGTTTAAACAGCTCAGCATTAATAATAATAAGAAATGTAATCATACACTCTAAAAATGCTAGGTTAAAAACAACCAACAAGTTGGGTTGAAAATGGACAAATCCAGTGATTGGGTTGTTTTAACCCAACTGTTTGGTTAAATGTTTGCCCAACCTGCTGGGTAGTTTTATTTAACCCAACTATTGTTTGAAAATGATTATATAGCTGACTTAAAATTAATCTAAAATAAAATTAAAATGTTAATTTATTAAACATATTAATAAATGTTAATTTTCAAGATATGTTGGGTTCATTTTAAGTAAGCAATGCTGTAATTTTTAAACAATAGTTGAGTTAAGTAAAACTACCCAGCAGGTTGGGCAAACATTTAACCCAACTGCTGGGTTTGTCCATTTTCAACCCAACTTGGGTTGTTTTTTAGAGTGTAGGAATAAATTCATTTAAAATATATTAAAATAGAAAACAGTTATATTAAATGGTAAAAAATATCATTTTCTATGATGTTTTTGATTAAATAAATGCAGCCTTGGTGATCATAAGAGACAAACAAAATCTTACCAGCGTCAAATGTTTGAATGGTTGTGTGTGTGACTACACTCTAAAAAAATGCTGGGTTGTTTCAACCCAAATTTGGGTCAAATATGGACAAACCCAACCGTTGGGTTAGAAAATGCATTTAAAAATTTAACCCAATGGTTGGGTTTGTCCATTTTTGACCCAAACTTGGGTTGAAACAACCCAGCATTTTTTAGAGTGTACATTTAGGAACACATATGAATTTGTTTTTAAATCATTGTGCATTATATATTTATTCATGTTTCAGTTGTTGTATACTGTGCTTAAGTAGCATTTTTCACATATCTGATCTGAGTGTGTTTATATTTTTGGTACTGAATGATATTAATTAACTACATGTACTTACTATAAGGTTAGAATAAGATTTGGTTTAGGGTTAGTTGCATGTAATTATGCATAATTTCTAGTTATTACTATAGTAACTATATGTAACATGTAACAAGAAGACTGTAAAATGAAGTGTTTTGTATATTGCCTGACAAGTATATGTTGTGTGTGTGTCTCAGTGAAGGATGGCACGTAAAACTGTGCGCTGTCATCTCAATGGCCTGGAGATCTCACTCATAGTTCTCTTTCTACTGATGACAGCTGTGTCAGTGGGGCTTATTGTGGTCTTGGCCCTCAAATTGGATTCAGAAAAACGTAATTACATGTTTTATTTCTTTTGAACAATATACTTGTTTTAATTATACTTAGAAAACAAGATTCTATGGGGTTCTATAGGGTTCTTGGCTCAATTTTAAACAATCCTTCAAGCTAAAAAGGTTCTTTATAAGGAGAAATGTTTTAAATGATTGCATAATACTTTCATGTTTTATGGGTTATTTCAATTTGTTTCTAGTGACAAAGTATGGTTACGAGCTTTAATTCATAAAATTTCATTAAAATTTAAATAAATTACAGCTAAATCCATAAAATGCTCCCATGATGGGAATTCTAGGTTCTACAGTAAACGTTAAGAGTGTAAAATAAAATTTTATGTCGTATACCAAAATGTATTTTTATTGGAAAGTGCAGAAAATATAAGCAAGTGCTAGTGGTCTTAGATTTTGAATTCCAACTGTAATCATAACCTTATTGAAACATCATATTGTGTTCGGTTTGAATTATTTTTGCACCAGAAGAAGTGACTCCAGAGGAACCGACCCCCACAGTAAATCCTCCAGAGAACTCGTATCTGATCGGTGTGGGTCGCGCAGACTGCACCGGGCCTGTGGCTGATTTGCCTATGGTTAGTTTCATTTCTTTAAATTTTTTCTGTTTAGTTGATATCTTAGAATTTGATCATTTGATTTTACTCTGAATCAAATCGATTGCCAGCTGTTCTGTTTGATTATTGGTGAGGCCTTTATGGAAGTTAATATTCATCAGTTGTTAGAGTCTGATAATGTTTATGGCTGTCCATTGATCAGATGTACCAATAAGGGACAGATAAGGCCTTTGATTGTTGTGAATGCTTATGTTTTTGTATTTTTCTTCATGGAAAAGATGGGTTATGCTAATACTGAGCAGACAGCGAGAGGGATCCACACACGTCTGTTCAGTAGAGCCTTCATTGTGGATGACGGCAGTAAAAGAGTGGTGTTCGTCACTGCAGACATCGGCATGGTCTCTCAGAGACTGAGGCTAGAGGTAGTGCACACTATACTGCCACATTCATTATTATTATGGGTTTGGTCTTCTGTATTCAAGGTAAATGCTTATATATAAAGCACTTCATAATGAAAAATTTCACATGGGTCAATTATGATGGTTTTTTTTTTTTTTTTTTTTTTTAAATTTGGCTCTATTAAAGGCACAATATGTAATTTTCGCCATTAGAGGTCACTTATTCAAAACAAAGGCGTAGCTTGATGATGAAGTGAATGAGCGTGGAATCATGGGAGTTGTCATCTTTACTTCCACAGCCAATGGAAAGGAATCCGACGGACCCGGGCAGAAATTATATTCATGGATAAGCTAATGTATTAAAGTTTTAATAACGTTATGGTGGTATGAAGCAGGGTGGGCCGAGAGCTACGGGAGCGGAATGAGTCCGCTGGAGCAATTGCTAATGAAAGACACCTGCGACACAATCTTTAGTTCAGCAAAGCTTTTAATATGCTTATGCTTCTGCTTCTGCTCTTTGTATGTAACGCAGCACCATTTTACATGGTTAAAACAATCATACTAAATACATTTGAGTGTGTTGAAAGTTATGTTATAATGCTACTCCGTGTTCGCTCGGTGGCTGTTATGAGAGACTTGTTACACTTTGCAGTAATCTAGATCAATATTAGTAAAACTGGAAATCGAAGGTAGCACGGGTATGATGTCATCGACAGGTGACGCAGTTACACGGTCCGTGTCCTGCCTGGTTAAAATTGCTTATTTCTCTGGTTTGAACATTGCTGGAAACTTTGGGATAATGTAAGTACACAAGGCAACAAAATATATATCATTGCTCTAGTGTTTTTTGGATATTGTAATCTAAAAATCTTACATATTGAGTCTTTAAGTTATTTCAAAAATGAAAAATGTCAAAATTAATTAGTAAACTGCACAAATTACAAAGAAATGGCATGTGAAATGGCATGAATGTGATGTGTATATATATATATATATATATATATATATATATATATATATATATATATATATATATATATATATACATACTGCTTTTTTCTATGTCAGTTTTTCGAGGGACACTGAGAGGGGAAAAAAACCCCAAAACATTATAGTCCTGTTTAAAAAAAGCCTTATATATATAAATGTATATATATTCTAGATAGCCATACCACCTAAAGATAGATAGATAGATAGATAGATAGATAGATAGATAGATAGATAGATAGATAGATAGATAGATAGATAGATAGATAGATAGATAGATAGATAGATAGATAGATAGATAGATAGATAGATAGATAGATAGATAGATAGATAGATAGATAGATAGATAGAGATAATTTATTAATATGTTTTACCACTTGACATTTTTGGAATCATTAAATAAAATTTTGGTACAAATTTGGGTCCTGCTTTATATTAAGTGGCCTTAACTACTATGTACTTACATCAAAAAATAGGTAGAATGTACTTATTGGAATCATATTGAATTGAAAAACACCTTTCCTGCTATTGAGGTGGGGTAAGGTTAGGGAAAGCTTTAGTGGTATGGTTAGGTTTAAGGGTTGGGGTCAGGTGTAAGGGATGGGTCAACAGTGTAATTATAAATGTAATTACAGAAATTAATTACAGATGTAATTACATGCAGGTGTTTTTCAAATATAAGTACAATGTGAAAACGTATGTATGTACACAATAAGTGCATTGTATCAAATGATTAATTTAAATGTAAGTATAGTAGTGAAGGCCACTTAATATAAAGTGGGACCCAAATTTGTATAAACAAAATTAATGTAAGGATCTTCCAAATCTAAGAATCTGATTCATGTGTTTCAAACTAGACTTTCTCTTTATGATCATCCTTTGCATCTGTTTATTTGTCATTGTCTCATACCATTTTAGGTTTTTCAAGAGCTAAAGGCGAAATACGGAGACCTGTACAGACAGGACAATGTGGTCATGAGTGGCACGCACACACATTCAGGCCTGGGTGGCTATTTCCAGTACACACTCTTTATGCTCACCAGTAAAGGCTATATTAAGCCGTCTATACAAGCCATCGTCAGTGGAATAGTCAGGGTATGCTTTTACTGGCAAACTCTCATTTGAAATACATTCCTGATATGTTAGCCTATATAATGCTTAGTACTCTTTAGGTGAAGTCATGTAAGTGCCTTTAACATGTCATTGATAATGATTTCTATCCTCTCTGTCAGAGTATTGATATAGCTCATAGGAATTTGAGACCTGGGCGAATTTTCATAAATAAAGGACAACTAGTCGACAGCAACTTGAACAGAAGCCCACATTCATACTTGAACAACCCTGAGGAGGAGAGAAACAGGTTTGTTTGTTTACTGATAAGTGCTCATATTGATCCAGCTGCAGTTTAAAGGAACTGAAATCCCAGCAGTGTCAGAAACTGACTTTTACTATTAATATTATTGTTATGATTATTTTATGGTAACACTTTAAGGCCTTATTTGTTAACATGAACTAACAATGAGCAATATATTCTTACAGTATTTAGTAACAAGTGTTAATGCTAGTTAATAAAAATGTTCTTGTTAGTTCATGGTGCATTAATTACTGTTAACTAATACAACTTATAACTGGGATAGTTCACTTAAAAAAATGTACTCACCCTCAAGTTGTTTCAAACTTGTATAAATGTCTATGTTCTACTAAACACAAAAGAAGATATTAAACACTTGTGGGGCACCACTGACCTACTGTGCTGTGGAAGTCAATGATGCCCCACTGCGTCTGTTTGGTTACAACCATCCTTTACCTTTAACTAAGGTTAATAAATGCTGTAGAGGTATTGTTCATTGTTAGTTTATTAATGCAGTTAACTAATGTTAACAAATGAAACCTTATTGTAAAGCGTTACCTATAATATAGTAATATTATTAAAATTAATATTATATAAATATAACAATATTTGAATTTTTACTGTCATTTTATGTCAAATTCTGACATTTTAATCATTTGAAAAAATCTTAATATGGAAATTAATTGTAAATACTGCACAAGACAGTTGGTCATGATAGCCTAGTGGTTAGTGTGCTGACATATGGCGCAAATGCGTTCACAGCAACCTGAGTTTAATTCCCGTCTTGAGGTCCTTTGCCGATCCCGTCCCCCTCTCTCCGCCCAATGCTTTCCTGTCTGCTTTCTACTGTCCTCTCTGAATAAAGGCACAAAACACCCATAAATATAACTTTAAAATAATAATAATAATAATGCACAAGACATAGACGGGGTTAGTTGTCACACATTCCGGTGACTTTAATAAAGTTTAGACTTGTTTTCTAAACAAGTATAAATCTGTCTTTCAAATTAAAATTCTAGTATATTTCGATTTTTTGTAATAGCTCTAGGATAAAACAAAAAGTGAACATGCTGGACATTTGTGACATGTTATAATTTTATACAATTTATTGTTGTTGTTGTTTTTACAAAAACATGCTTTTTATGGACCTTTTTCAGACTTTGATGACATTTCCAGATATTAACATCATAAATCTAGCAAAGTTTTTTATATTTTTATTAAAAAAATTTTTTTAAAAAGATGTACATTTATAATACTATACTTTGTGTTTTCTCTCTTTGGCATTAAATTTCAGAAATCTACTTAACATTGCTGCGTGAGTGTTTCTAATACAACGGCTGAGGAATTGACAGCAATTTGACATCTTTCGCTGTTCTGATCAATATAATCAATCTCTCATTTTATCCATCTTCTGGAAAGTCATGAAAATGCTATGACCAAACGATAATGCAAAAACTATATTTCTGTAGTTTCCATTCACCATACAGAAGTTAAACCCAACTACAGTGACGTCCGCTTTTGAGAACCCCGGAAAACGGTCCATTATTGTTGTAATATTATTGTCACATTAGCATTTTTGTGGTTTCATGAATTGTTTTGAATCAAAATTGTTTTACAATAAAATGTGTGACAACAAGCCATTAAAGGTACAATATGTAAGATTTTTGCAGTAAAATATCCAAAAACCACCAGGCTAGTGTTATATATTTTTTCCAGCTGATTACTAACAATATCTTTAATGTTTTCAACTAATTGTAAATCATGAGAAAATTCCCATTCTAAACAGTGACACGGGGCAGTGCAGTCGCCTGTCAATGACGTCAGTTACCGCCTTTGTTACCGCCTTTACTGACGTAGAAACCACACGACAACAGTGCCGTGGACAAATGCGGAAGTAGTGTCTAGCGTCCAGCAAACCACTAGCTTGCTTCAAGCAGTTCCTTATTTACTTCTTGCATGTTTTATGGTGGATTGTGTTACTTGGAACATAATTACTGTTTACCATCTGCCGCTGGTTCTGTCGACAAGGACAGCTCCCGTAAACTCATGACCAGAAAAGCGTAAGCGCCGACGACTGTGTCATAATAAAAGTCCCGCTGCTCGTGAGGCGTGTGTTGATCAATCGCTCCAGCTCCTCGTTCAGCTCCCACAACACTCAGTCCTGCTCTGCTTCATACTACAGTAACGTTAATAATCGCATCCACGAACATGAGTTCTTCCAGACTCCAATCCCTATTCTTTTGCACCGTCCGTTGAGATGGAGACCACATGCCCCAAGTTTCCGCTCTAAAACTTGGCGTCATCAAACTACGCCTTTGTTTTCAATAGGCTTCTAGCGACCTCTAGCGGAAAAAAATATCACAAATTGTACCTTTAACTTTTCCAAAACCACTACATATTTGCTACACAAAACAACACTCGCCTCTGAGACAGTACAGATGTCTGACAGCTGAAAGTCACTACAAGTTGATTTATGACTTTATGATTTCCAACTCAGATATGAATTCAACACAGACAAGCAGATTGTGATCATGAAATTCACAGATCTGGATGGGGATGGCATGGGGTTGCTCAGGTATGATATATCTTTTACATCAGAAAAATAAAAGTTTCATTGCAAACAAGATCCTAGGGTCTTCAAGTTAATTGACTTCTACCAAATATACAAAATGCACTGACAATTGCTGCATTGGTAATCAATGTATTGCTTTTGCATCTGCCCTCAGCTGGTTTGCTGTCCATCCCGTCAGTATGAATAATACCAATCGAATGGTGAGCTCGGACAACCTTGGCTACGCCTCCTATGCCTTCGAGCAGGAGAAAAACATTGGCTTTCTACCCGGTGAGGTAAAAGGTCAACCTTTTCATTAGTCCTTCTCCCTCTGAGCTCAAGGTTAATTGATTGTCTTTATTAGTTGTAATCTGCTCAAAGATTCCACAAGTCAATAGTTCATGAGAATGCTTGTAAACCTGGAGGAAGTTTAATGAAGATGGTTAATTAATGCTGTTATTATGACACTAAAAATCTGTTTGCCATGCAAATTAAACAGTTCTTTTGCTTATGTTGGCAGTTATCTTTATTAGGCTTTTTGAGTTGTGGACAGAGTAAAAGCGCAGCGCTAACGTCTCACGGTCTGTTTACTTCCAGGGTCCTTTTGTTGCCGGCTTTTCCTCTAGTAATCTTGGAGATTCGTCTCCCAACATCCGCGGCCCTGTCTGTGTGAACACAGGCGAGAAGTGTGACTACCTCAACAGCTCCTGTCCCGTTGGTGGGGTGAGTTATTATTATACATGCTGTACTGGGTTGTGCACCATTGACTGTCAAACTGAACTGAGGATTGCTTTCATTTTTACACACAACATGTGTGGTATTTCCAGAAACAATATTTCAGTGTCACCGATCACTATTTTTATTATAATTTATTATAATCTTTTTATATTTTTAAGTTCAACCTTGTATTTCAAAATTATTGTTGACACTTATATTCAAATATTCATTCACCAGTTCTAATTCACATGTGCCTTCCAACAGAAAAAAGCTTGCATAGCTTTTGGACCGGGTGAGGACATGTATGAAAGCACCAGGATCATAGGAGAGAATATGTATAAAAAAGCAAAGGTGTGTGTCACTTGTCATATTTCTTAATCCTGATGAGTATCAGTGTGGAATGAGTGTTTCTTCACCTGGTGAATTTGTTCTGCAGGAGCTGTACAGCAATGCAAAGCAGGAGTTGCACGGGCCGGTTTACGGCGCACATCAGTGGGTCAACATGACCGATGAGACTGTCCCGTTAAACTCCACTCATACAGTGAGTACGGGGTTCCTGTGCACAAAATACGGGTAATTAGACCAGGAACATGCACTAAGAAAGTAGTCAAGTCAATTTTATTTGTATACCACTTTTCACAATACACATTGTTTTAAAGAGGCTTGATGGACATTTTTAATCACAATTTCATTAAAGGGGTTCTTGATTATGATTTCATTTTCTTTAACTTGGTTAGTGTGTAATGTTGCTGTTTGAACATAAACAACATCTGCAAAGTTACGACGCCCTAAGTTCAATGCAAAGGGAGATATTTTCTTTAGCTTTTTAAAGACTACAACGAACGGCTGATAGGGATGACAACAAGCTTTTTCCCGGGTTGGTGATCTCAAAACCCCAAAATTTACATAAACCCTTCCCCCGACAACACGCAACAAAGGGGGTGAGGCCATGTTGAGCTGCTTTAGAGAAGAGGAAGAGTTGTTGTAGCAGAGTGTTGTTGCCATGCCGCCATTTTACACCGGACTGCTTTACAAATGAGGGTCAATTTAAAGATAGATTTGCACAAAAGATTAACATGACGGTGCATGCTAGTGGATGAGTTGAATCAACTCCACAGCAACTACATAAATTTATCCACTAACCATTCAGAAATGTCCTGTTTCATTCTAAAAGTTGTAACTTCTTCCTCCGGTTTGAACAATGTAAAGTTGAACACCGTTACTGACAATCCTCATTTTGACTGCGTGAGATTCTCCAGCTTTGTTGTTGTTGAGCAACTGAAGTGTGAGCTGTTAAAGCTCCACCCTTTTCTGGAAAGGGGGCCGGGAGCAGCAGCTCATTTGCATTTAAAGGGACACACAAAAACGGTGTGTTTTTGCTCACACCCAAATAGGGGCAAATTTGACAAGTTATAATAAATGATCTGTGTGATATTTTGAGCTGAAACTTCACAGACACATTCTGGGGACACCAGAGACTTATATTACATCTTGTAAAAGCGGCATTATAGGTGATCTTTTAAAGTAAATCCAGTCAATTTGCAATCTTGTTGACTTTATACAATTAGACAATTATATGTTTAAGCACAAGACTAGTGTGACTAGTGAGACACTTACCAACTCCTGTGAACTTGGTACTGTTACCATAAATTCCATGCAAGGATACTAGGAAGGGATGTGACATAAAGAGTTGTTTGCATTGATCAAACTTCACACAAGAATTACATAAATTAATCTACCTAAACAAGTATTGCTACCTCAAAAGGACAATTTTATACAACTTCAAAATAAAAAAAATCTCACAAACTGCATAATTCCTTTAAGTACTTTTAACATTAAATAAAAGCCTTGTAATTCTGCTTTTAACCCTCCAAAATGTCTTGCCTCATAGACTGAAATTGTAAGTGCATCACTGAAAACATAATTTTCTTTTGTTTTTCCAAACTAAAGAGTGAAAATGATCTTCTATGGTTAGCTGATTGTCACTGGTGCTGTCTGTAGACCTGTATTCAGTGTACCTGTAAAATAAAGTGCTACCTCTGGTAAAACAGTTGGTTTTTGTGATGTAAAAAATTATATGTTTGCACCTTTAATGTAAAAAATAACATATGCAATGCCACTGAAAACCAAAGTGACACATTTCAGAGAGAAAAATAACTATGTGCATAAGTGTGCACACCCCTGATCTTATACTTACATGAAGCACCCTTTGAACCAGAAGCACACTGTAGAACCAGAAAACTGTTCAAACTTCATGCTGACACAGTTTCTGTCACCAGGGACGGACGTGTAAACCTGCTCTTGGACACAGTTTTGCCGCAGGTACAACCGATGGAGGAGGCGAATTCAACTTCATACAAGGTAAGGAGATGAGTCTCATAGACAAATACAGCTATGTCACAAGCTTGGCAAGTACTTTGTCAGTTTTTATCGTTGGTTACATATTTTATAATTATGGTTGTTTTTTCTTGTGACCAGGGGATACAGATGGAGACCCCTTCTGGGATGGCATAAGAGATGCGCTTGTGGGACCACCGTCCAATGAGACCACAGATTGTCATCGGCCTAAGCCAATCCTCTTCAGCACAGGGGAGGTACGAGGACAAGTAGTGCTGATAAGTAAAATCTTTTGTTATTATTAGCATATAACAATGTGCCAAGCACTCCAGGCACTTTTTACACACATGCATGACAATGGGCAATGGAAAGAACTCATAAGACACTCTTGATTGTATTATTTGTTTTGAAATACTAACAGTAATTGGTGTTTTCATGCAGATGGATTCCCCCCTCCCATGGCATCCAGCCATTGTAGACGTTCAGATCATCACTATTGGCTCTTTAGCCATAGTTGCAGTCCCTGGAGAATTTACGTGAGTTCTGTTGATTCGCAAAAGCAGGAGCTGTGTTAATATAGGAAAAAGTGGCTTCATAAACAGCCAATATTGTTCAACTCAAGTTGTTTTCAATGTTCTAGAACCATGTCAGGGAGAAGGATACGGGAGGCAGTCAAAAAGGTGAGAACTGCACATACACACCCAGTCAAAAGTTTGGAATTAATTATGATTTTTTAAATGTTTTTTGAAAGAAGTCTCTTACACTCAACAAGGCTGCATTTGTTTGATCAAAAACAGTAATATTGTGAAATATTACAATTTAAAATAACAGTTTTCTACTCAATTTGAATGGAATTGATCTAATATTCATTTAATATCATTCTAATATGCTGATTTGCTGCCCAATTATTAATAATGGTTATTATTATCAATGCTGAAAACAGTTTTTGCTGCATAATATTTTTGTGGAAACTGTGATACATTTTTTGTAACATTATAAATGTCTTTACTATCTTTCTTTCTTGTTTTTAAATCTTACTTACCCCAAAATATTTGAGTTTAATTTCCATAGCATAATTTCCACAAAAAGTTAAGCAGTGAAAACTTAAATAAAACTACAATCTCATTAATCTCCTTTTCGTATATATTTAATATATTCTATATATTAAATATCTAATGGAATCAAACCTGCCACAACAAGTTGACACCATTTTTGAATCTGAATATGAATTAGATTCTTTTTTTTAAACTTTTTCAGTTATGCTAAATACATGTATTTAACAAATGCAGCACATGACTTTCATAGGAGTTGGAGGTGCAAGAGTCTTTCAGTAATGCAGAGGTGGTCGTAGCTGGTCTTTGCAACATCTACACCCACTACATCACTACATACGAAGAGTATCAGGTATATACGTTTCAGACTTAGTTGACCATTGACCACCATTGACCATCGTAATACAGTCTTAACACAGTGCTCCGAGGTACAAAAACATGTCAAAACGAGATGACAGACTGTCTTTTCAAATGGTTTTCTTCTGCTCTTACAGATCCAGCGATATGAAGGCGCATCCACCATTTATGGCCCTCACACTCTCTCTGCTTATATCCAGCGCTACAGAGGACTGGCCAAAGCTATTGCTCATGTAACTCTCCATCTTCCATTGCCTTGCAGTCATTTGTAACTTTGTGATGAACTGAAATGATCTGGCTAATCTCACGAAAGAACCAATCTTCCGCAGGGAACAGTAGGAGAGTTGCCCAAGGGTCCTGAACCCCCTTTCTTTGATGAAGACAAACTTTTTAATCAAGTGAAGGACCCCGTGGCAGATGTAGCACCAGTTAACACCACCTTTGGTGATGTCTTAGAGCAAGTTAACCCTGTCTATAAAGTGGTAGGTCAATTATTGTGATGTACATGCAGTAAAGGTATGGTCACATTTACTGCTGTTTGACGGAATTTTGTGGGCGAAATCCAGTCATTTTAATAGGAATCAATCCATGCGTTCATAAGTTTCGCAAGAGGGCAAAAACGTTCCCTTACGCAGAAAGTAACTTCTGTGTCAGCAGTGTATCAAACATCACTACACTATTGACAATGGACCTTGCCTGCAAATTTCACTGAAATATCACTAATGTGACTAACATCTTACTGAAATGAGTGAACTAATGAAAGCTAAGCTTGCAACATACTTAAAGGGTTAATTCACCCAAAAATGAAAGTTCTGTCATTAATTACTCATCCTCATGTCATGTCAAACCCGTAAGACTTTCGTTCATCTTCGGAACACAAATGAAGATATTTTTGATGAAATCTGAGAGCTTTCTGTCCCTCCATAAACAGCTACACAACTAACACTTTGATGCTTCAAAAAGTTCACAAAGAGAACATAAAAGTAATACATATCATTTGAGTGGTTTAGTCTAAATTTTCCAAATTTCTTTTTTTTTTTTTAAAGTGGTAGTTGCGTATACTGTCAATGGAGGGACGGAAATCTCACAGATTTGGTCAAAAAGATCTTCATTTCTGTTCTGAAGACGAACGAAAGTCTTTTGTAGGGCTGTTAAAATAATGCGTTAATTTTGATGAATTAAAAAATAACGCAGATTAATCCATTCCGTATTGACCTTTGAACCTGGAGCCGTTCTCGTGCGCTAGCTCTCTCTGTCTACAAAAGTAAGCACCGTCTTTGCACTCTCTCTACCTCACACATAATAATCTAAATCAACTGACACGATGCTAAAAGTTCCTAAGACCGAATCCATGTTTCACGAGGCGCATTCGGAGAATGTTTTTCTTGAATAACCGTTGGGTGTGAATAGTGCTCAAAAGAACGTCACCTCATCTTCTCTGACAGGCGCCCTGCACGTGCAGCTGACATAAACCACACTTTCAGTAAACAAAAAGATAATCCTATCCAGTGGTGAAGTGTTTTCTGTGTTGACAAATCTTTTGCGATGTCCTAATAACAGTCGCGATTCGCACGCAACGCGTCAACGTCCGCTAATGTCCAATTCGCGACCTAAAGACTCATTTGAACAGATTCATTTTAATGAATCATGACAACAGCTGATCTGTCCACACGGTCTATAATGAATCATTTATTCGAACAACTCTGAAATGAGAACATAAGTGTGCTTACCCCATTTAGCAAGAGTGGTTAGTAAAATTAGCCTTAATAATCCACAATATTTTCAGGTTATTTAAATGTCAATGTGTAGTAAATTAGGCCTACCTATAAAATCAGTTAGTTTAGACTGGAGTGAGGTGAAACCAGAACAAAGCAAGTTGTTGTTAGCTAGGTGCATTCAATTGTATATGGTAGAAAATTATATTATTAGTTAATATAACTTCTAAATGCTACTTTTTAATACTTTTCAGGTTTAGCCGAAAAGTACAAAGTACTTCTCTTACAAAGCTATAAAATCAATTTTTTTTTTTTTGCAAAGAGGGCAAGAAAGAATGAGAGTGAGAGTGACGCGTACTTTATTGTCAGTATCGGGCTCGCAGATCACGTGGGTAGGGCACTTTTTACTATTTGTGTGGATGACCATGACTGTCACCACCGAAGACCATTTTTGACCCAGGAAAAACAATGCATTGATTCATTTGAATTGAAATATTTAATACTTTCACAGCAAAAATTATGTATGTGATTAATTTAGATTAATTAATCACAGAGTATGTAATTAATTAGATTAAAATTTTTAATCGATTGACAGCCCTAGTCTTTTGCTTTTAGAATGACGTGAGGGTGAGTAATTAATGACAGAATTTTCATTTTTGGGTGAACTATCCCTTTAAGCTTGCTGTTATAAATTGACAACATTTATTTTAGGGAGAAGTCGCATCCGTTACATTTGTTGCTGGAAACCCAAGACACTCTGGAGATATTGTGAGTTCTTTAGTAGCAGTAACCATACAGTAATCTTTTGCAAAACATGCTCTTTTATGCATGAGATATAACTAATCTCTGGTGATTATGATATCAGAGAGATACGACATTTGTCACAGTGGAGCTGTTTCACAACAACACCAACACATGGGAAATAGTTCACACGGATGCATCATGGGAAACAAGGTATTGTTGTTTCTACATACTATAAACAGTACATGCTGAAGTTTTTTTTTTTTTTTTTAATACTCTCTGCGCTAATGTTTAGATCATATTAATTTGTATCATTCTATACTTTTACTTTGAGCTTGTGTTCATGAAGCCGTCGTAAAGCTGACATTATCTCTCAAGGTCTGTCCCCCGATAAGGCAAACGCTGAGTCAAGGTCTTATCACTTATTATATAGCCAATTCAATCCTCAGGCCGAAATCCATGTATGATCCTGTAGGAATTGTAGATTCAACAGTCTGTCCATGTAAACTGACATACCTTGCAAAAGCAAAACGCAAGTATGTCAGTAACACTGGAACTGAGAAAATGGCTTCAAAGTTTATAGATTCAATGTTGATTTATTTTATATCAGTTTCGCTGAATCTAAGCTTAGAGCCTAACCTTTGCTTAAATAGCAAAAATTACATACATACATGGTCTACTATAATATAAAAGCAAAGATTTATTTTGTGTATGTGTGTGTAACCAGGTTTCACTGGGAAAAAGGACTTGCCGGCCGGAGTCGGTCAAAAGTGGAGTGGCACATCCCGCTCACAGCACAGACAGGAACCTACCGGATTCAACACTTTGGACACTACAAACAATCCATGGATAACAGCACCATCATCAAACCATATGTGGGCACTTCTGATGACTTCAAAGTCACAAGAAGTTTTTACTACTTTTGATCAGTGTATCACTGAAGAAGAAAATTAGATGCTGTAGAAATATTAGCTGCTCAGTTAACAGTATCAATCTGTAAACTAATGTTGTTGGCTAAGGTAAACTTTCATATGCAACAAGAGTATATGTCAGATGCACAAACATTGACATTTCTGCCTTTTTATTTCTAAGGTGAAATAGTTGTTTGGTAAAGTAGCCTAAGTCTGTCTGTTCCAGTCCTAGCTTCTGATTGGCCTCAAAATTGGCTAAAATACACAATATACAGTATTCACAATACTGTAGAGCACACATAGAGGTAAACTAGTAAAGTTAGATAGGTATGTCTTCTGGATGTGTTTAATAAAATCATGTAGGCCTATAAATTTGAATATGTGCTCTATTATTTTAAACGTGCCATCGCACGTTTTTTTACAAGATGTAATATAAGTCTAAGGTGTCCCCTGGATGTGTCTGTGAAGTTTCAGCTCATAATACCCCATAGATGTTTTTTTTATTAATTTTTTTAACTGCCTATTTTGGGGCATAATTAGAAATGCGCCGATTCATGCTGCGGCCCCTTTAAATGCTCGCGCTCTCCGCCCACGGAGCTCGCGCTTGCCTTAAACAGTGCATAAACAAAGTTTACACAGCTAATATAACCCTCAAAATGGATCTTTACAAAGTGTTCGTCATGCATACTGCATGCATGCGTCGGATTATGTGAGTATTATATTTATTTGGATGTTTACATTTGATTCTGAATGAGTTCATATTTGCTCCGTGGCTAAAGCTAACATTACACACTGTTGGAGAGAGATTGATAAAGAATGAAGTTATGTTTGTGCATTATACAGACTGCAAGTGTTTAAAAATGAAAATAGCGACCGCTCTTGTCTCCATAAATATAGTAAGAAACAATGGTAACTTTAACCACATTTAACAGTACATTAGCAACATGCTAACGAAACATTTAGAAAGACAATTTACAAATATCACTAAAAATATCATGTTATCCTGGATCATGTCAGTTATTATTGCTCCATCTGCCATTTTTCGCTGTTGTCCTTGTTTGCTTACCTAGTCTGATGATTCAGCTGTGCACAGATCCAGACGTTAATACTGGCTGCCCTTGTCTAATGCCTTGATCATGGGCTGGCATATGCAAATATTGTGGGCGTACATCCCAACTGTTACGTAACAGTCGGTGTTATGTTGAGATTTGCCTGTTCTTCTGAGGTCTTTTAAACATATGAGATTTATATAAGGAGGAAACAATGGAGTTTGAGACTCACTGTATGTCTTTTCCATGTACTGAACTCTTGTTATTTAACTATGCCAATATAAATTCAATTTTTAATTCTAGGGCACCTTTAATTATGCAGTATTGTAAAGTAGCCAGGACCTTGCAAGCGGAGAACAAAATGGCTCAATAGGTTGTTTGCAGTCACGTGGAACTGATGACGTGCGAAATTAATGTGGAGGGCAAGCAGTGAAAATTAAAATGGAGGAGATGGGGAAAAGTCTGTACTGTGCTAGTTTAGAAAGGTATAAACAGAAAATCACAACATATTTTGGACGTGAACCTTAAATTATGAAGAGGAGCGATTTTTCTACTGAATTGAAAGACTTGACTGCCATCGAGGAGGTAGATATAGAGAATGTGAAGCTGCCGTCACGCCGCATTCAGTTCTAGTCTGGTTTGTTTATATCGCGCTGCCTTTCTGCTAGTGACGTTAAGGGCAGTATTTTGATTTTCTGTCATGATTGTAAAAAACTATATAAACATTGTAGGTAATTTAATGCTGAATCAAGAATTGCAACAGGAGCTCACATCATCGTTCAGGGGAAAAACTGGACGCTGTAATACAATTTTTGCCTTTTCTGTGTAAAAACACACTAAGGGAAGCAGGTTGAAGAGGAGACGGGTAGACGCCGTATAGCAAATCTAATAATGTCACTGACTGAACCCGCTGCCTATCACTCATTAAAATAATCACATAGTGGAGTGTTTTTGAAAGTGTTGTATTTTGTTTTGGTTTAATAATTAACATTGACTCTCATTCAGCCTGTGAATGAGTATAACTTGCACGCAGCCACTTCAAAACTGTTCACAAGCTTCTGTGGGTTTGATTTTGGTTGTCATTTGTTGAAATAAATACAAAAAAAAAATAATACAGTGTGTTGGTGTCTGTCCGCTGAATGCCCCTCCGATTCTCCTCCGTGGTCATATTGGAAAGTGAATATTTACAAAGAAAACATTAGAACTACAGTTACATTTCCACCCTTCCAACAAAGAAATTGATCGACTTCTGTCAGCTTGTTAAAGGGATAGTTCACCCAAAAATGAAAATTTGATGTTTATCTGCTTACCCCCAGGGCATCCAAGATGTAGATTACTTTTTTTCTTCAGTCGAACGCAAATTATGATTTTTAACTGCAACCGCTGCCATCTGTCAGTCAAATAATAGCAGTGATTGGGAACTTGAACAATAAGAGTCGAAAAAACTTCCATAGACAAATCCAAATTAAACCCTGCGGCTCGTGACGGCAGATTGATGTCCTAAGACACGAAACGATCGGTTTGTGCGAGAAACCGAACAGTATTTATATATTTTTTTTACCTCTAATACACCACTATGTCCAACTTCGTTCAGCTTCCGGCTAGTGAGGTCTGATCGCGCTCTGACAACGGAAGTGATGTCTCATTGAAGTATATGGGCGAGACATCACTTCCGTCTTCAGAACGCGTTTTTTGACCTCACTAACAGGAAGATGAACGAAGTTGGACATAGTGGTGTATTAGAGGTAAAATTATATAAATAATGTTCGGTTTCTCACACAAACCGATCGTTTCGTGTCTTAGGACATTAATGTGTCGTCACGAGCCGCAGGTTTTAATTTTGATTTGTCTAAGCAAGTTTTATTTACTGTTATAGTTGAAGTTCCCATCTACTGCTATTATTTGACTGACAGACGGCAGCGGTTGCAGTTAGAAATCATAATTTGCGTTCGACTGAAGAAAAAAAGTCACCTACATCTTGGATGCACTGGGGGTAAGCAGATAAACATCAAATTTTCATTTTTGGGTGAACTATCCCTTTAAACACATTTTTTATTTGGACATTTTCTACCACATGATGGCTGAAGCAGCAGCGTGTGACACTGTCTTCATGGTAACCACATCAACATTGTGAACGGAATTCTACAAATATAAATTGAAAACACCAAATGATCATCCAATGGGATAAAATATCTTATTTTTCCTGCAAACGATGCCATGAAGAATGTGAATATTTAACCAAGTCAGCAGGTAGGCCTATCCATATCCATTTCAGTATCAGCAGACGCAAAACGCTAAAAGGTGACAACTTTTACAGTTAAAAAACGATGTAAATTACATAAATGATAAAAGCTAATTTAGGTTTCTCAGTTTGATAGATTTGAGCAACCATAAACGAAGCAAAACATGAATTTTGAGTTTGTGATAGGATTCCTATATAGAAAAATCACTCCTTGCCCTCCAGATGCATTTCATGTGCAGCAATGACGTCATGTGCAAACAACCTATATAACAAAAAAGGTTTTGAAGAATAACCAGTATTAATATAATAAGTCTAATGGGTTTGGAATGACATGGGGTGAGTAAATGATGAAGAATTCTAATTTGTTTGTGAACTATCCCTTTAAGAAATCATTTGTTTTTGTGAGGAGTCACATCTATGCTAGTAGGTTTTTTATTATTATTATTTTAAAAAGTGTTTTAATTATGGTGCTGGTCACCCAGCTCAATATTTTGGCCACATAACCATGTTGAAATAACCTGACCTGCGGGGTTATAAAGTTAAACGTTGGAGAGGGTCCTCATGCTCAATTAGTGATGTGAAGATTAAAAATTAGGGTAGGCCTATGGGACGCAGTTAATCGTGCTTCATCAGCGGAGAAAACGAAAGAATCACAAAGAGCGACTAAGGCAAAACAGCTTTTTGTTCGATAGGTAAGGGGATTCATTATTGTTTACTTCTCTCTAAAACTCGCCAGCTTCATCAGTGTAATTTATGTAAAACTCTGGAGACGTTCCTGAAGCGTTGATATCAGTACAGCGTCTAACACCATTGTGTGATATAGCGATGCTAACGCTAGCTTTAAACAAACATTAGCCTACTTAATACCCCTTTTATGTTAAATATGCAACCTGATAACATATTAAAAATGTGTTGTATGGTTTCCTGACACTTCAAAACGTGTCACAAAACGCGCACACACAAAAACAACAGTAGACGTTTAGAAGTGAAATATTGATGGTTAGTTGATTTACTGGAATTATAATTTCACATCTCTCTTACTCTGTAGCACTATGAAGCTCTCAGCTTATTTTTTTTTCCTGACGATACCCGTCCAATTCTCCCTTCAGTTCGCCGAGACAATAAATTATTTCAAACAGTCTATGATCGAAAAACAAAGTTCATATAAACAGAGATGGAATTCAGGTATAAAAATAAGTTCTAAGTGCTACACAAACTTTAATACTGTCACCGTTAAGGCATCTTTATATTTAACAAAAATGTGTCCATGTGTAGGGGGAATTCAGTTGATTGGGACAATTTTTTCCAAGTCATCTTAATGGCAAAAAGTGTCCCAGTCATTCTGAATTCACACTAATTAAACAATGCTCTCATATTCCCCACTTACAAAAAGAATGAAGTGGGAAATTTTAGTAGCAAGCCTGTAAATATCTTATAAAATATAGCAAAACTACTAATAAAGAACCAGATACAAAGTGTCACCCATATCGAAAATAATCCTAAAACATGCAGATACATACAAAAGCTTATGAAAGCATGTGATCTGTTAAAACTCTGTACTTCGATGTTAATGTAAATACTGAAAGAAAACCAACACAAAAACAAACTACTTTAAATACAACTTAATACCAAAGATTACTTAAGTAAATGTCTGGATAAAAGTCCATAGCACAAGAGGGTTTTACTGTGTGTTTCAAAATTACCTATATTCAACTGTAATTATTCAGTGTTAAAGGCAATCGTTCAAAGGCAGCATTGAATAAGGGTCCAGCCTAAATTTCAGTAATTAAGATAATTTAAAAGCTAGTAAAATCATAGATTTGATTGGGTCACCATTCTGGATGACCACAAATTATGACACAAGTAATGTTTCAATCAAGGCTATTTATGCCTTGACAAACAGCAATAAATCATAAGACATAAAAATTGACTTTAAAAAAAAAAAAAAAAAAAACATTTGGGATTGAGTTGTGGACAGCCTTCAGGGGCCAGATGCATAAACATAGCCATTATGTCAAGACAGTGTCTTAAGATCTAATATGAACCATTAGCAGTTAGTCTAGAGGCAGTCAGTCTTATTTTTTGGTATCAAATTAGGCCAATCTATATTTTTATGTAACTGATTTAAAAAAAGTTATGAACAGCCTTAAAGACAAAAATGTTATGTCTAACTTGTAAGACTAGTCTTAGTGGTTTATGCAACCAGCCCCAGGTTGCCCTCTTCCTGAGCTAAGTCAAAAGTTGACTCATATTCTTCAATATCACAAAAAATGCTCATAAAACACTTGGGAAGAAATAAAGTTATCATAACTCTGAACAATCACTACTAAACATATAAACACGATACATAGAACAGATTAACACAAAAATGACTGAGACTGTTAGTTAGTGGTATTAAAACACTCCATATCCATCCCCACGGGCTGCCACAGCAAAGGCCGGGTAACCCTCATAGGTTGCATAGGCAGTCAGGTCCTGACCCAAAGAAACAGCCTGTTTCAGCTGGGTAGCAGTGGTGCTGGCAATTGTATAACCTGTGAAACCAAAAGGAAAAGACTCAGAGTAAAATAACTTGAAAAACAACAAAATATATATATATATATATATATATTTAATTGTTTTCTTAACCCTACAATGCATATGCAGATGCCCACTTTATTAATAAAACATAGTAATAAATGATGAAAAAGAGAGTGGTTACAGTTAATATACTACATTAAAACAGAAATAGGATCGCAGTAAAGTAAATATCAGTCTTACAGACCTCACATACCTGGGAATGCAGCAGCGACGGCCGCAGCAGCGGAAGCGTCAGCGCCCTCTGTCTGAACACCAAGGATCTGCAGAGTGTGTTCTGCCGCGTGCAGCTTTGCCTCATCCATTGACGCACAGAGCTTGGCGGGGGTGAACGGGTGTCTGATTGGACACACAAGAGAGCAACAGTGGTAAAATTGTTAAATATATTGTATATGTTGTTAAAAAACACTGTATAGATTAAGAGATAATTTAAAGGGTTAGTTCACCCAATGGATTTCTGTCATTAATTACTCACCCTCATGTCATTCCAAACTCGTAAGACTTCGTAATCTTCGGAACACAAATTAAGAAATTTTTTATTAAATCCGAGAGGTTTCTGAACCACCCATAGGCATCAATGTCATTGCAACTTTCAAGGCCCAGAAAGGTATTAAAGACATTGTTAAAACAGTCCACGTGACTAAAGTGGTTCAACCTTAATGTTATGAAGCAACAAGAATTGTGTGCAAATGTTGTGTGCAAAAACAAAATAAAAATACCAACTTTATTCAACAATTTCTTCTATTCCCTGTCATTCTCCTAAGCTGTTGACATTGTAAACACAGTGCAGGCTTCCAGGTTCTACGTCAGAACACCAGCTTGAACACCATCGTGATGCTCACATGTACAGCGTCGGCCAATACTGAGCTGGCGTTCTGAAGTAGAACCCAGAAGTGCTGCACTGTGTTTACAACATTAACGGCATAGAAGAATGGTAGGGAAAAGAAGAATTTTTATTCTCGTCGCTTCATAACATTAGGGTTGAACCACTGTAGTCAAATGGACTATTTTAATGATGTCTTTACTATCTTTCTAAGCCTTAAAAATTGCAATGACGTTGATGCCTATTGGTGGTTCAGAAACCTCTCGGATTTCATCAAAAAATATCTTAATTTGTGTTCTGAAGATGAACAAAAGTCTTACGGGTTTGGGACGACATGATGGTGAGTAATTAATGACATAAATTTCATTTTTGGGTGAACTAACCCTTTAAGTTTATATTCACAGAAACTGGGAAGTGTTGCATTGCTACATGTCCTGTATGACTTAAGAGTGTTAATTTATGGCTACACTTCAGTTCATTTGGATACTTTTCATATCTCTGAGTTCATAATTGTTACTGATGAAAATACTTTATACCATACATTAATTTCACTAATCACCATATTCTATTACCTTCACTATAATAAAAATACATTAAAAATGGCGATCAGGAGGGGCATGTCTGTGGTGAATTCAAAATTAAGTTTTAAAGCTCAGACATATTTTTTTTTTTTTTTTACTCAGAAACAAAATGATGGTAATTCCGACATAATGTGAATGTATCAAAGGTGAATATCTGAGGTAATGAGATATCTTGGAGGGTAGCATAACTTTTAACTTTGAAGCAGCCTTCATGTTCTTCATGTGACTGTAAAGCATAAAAATCTATCTAGGTAGGCAGCTCACTAGATTTTTGGTAGGCACAGTTAATGTATGGTTGAAGCAGAAACTATGACGTACATATTTGGATATTGAGTAGCCAGAGCAGGGATGGTGACTTTGTAAAGGAACAGTTGCCTCTGATCTGGTCCAATAGCAGAGTGAAGTTGGTAAACAGGTTGCCCCCAGTTATTCTTTTGGCAAATATCCTCCAAGATCTGGAAAAACAGGCAAAATGGTCCTTGGAGAAATGTTTCTTGAGAACGTCCTCCTTTAAAATCCACAAGTGGTCTTTTCAGTGAGGTTATGAGTGTACCTGTGGGGCGTGTTTGATGCCTTGGGGCTTCAGAGTGACTGGGTTCATGGGTGTAAGCTCCATGCCAGGAAGAAGATCATACAGTTTGTCTTCAGGGCGTTTGTCTGTCTTGAGTTGGTATGTGGCACAGCCCCGACCCACGCCTGCATAGGCAAGGTATCCTCGCCCACCCAAGCCACGTACGCCCGCAGCCCCTACAGGTACATTCATGTAAATTTCTAGGAATGCAAGAAGGCATTAAGTCGAATCAAATCACCAGAAATCACCCAGGTTTCAATCAAGACTCAGAAATTGATCATCATAAAGATATATTCCAAGCCAGCACATTACAGAAGCTGCATCTTTGATTCTTTTGTCTGATTATAACTTTGATAGATTCGACAGACTTGATTTTTGTACCCCATCCATTCAGAATAATATATTATTTTCACTGGACTGTAATATGCAGGCATGGATAACAAATTCAAATGCTAGATGGGACAAGCAAACTATCAAGAACAGTATAACAGAATATATTGTGTTTACTGTATGGTCACATGCAAAGAAGATGCAAATATCATACGTTTGAACTGCCGTAATGAAACATTATGTAAAGATCTTTCATTACCAAGTAATTTGGCCTCTTTAAAGTCAACATGAAATTAAAATATACTCAATTTGCTTCCTGATCTTATTGTGCACAACTCATCAGTGCATGTTATTCCAAATAAAATAAATAAAATAAATACTTTGTATTCTTTTATTAAAATACAATAAAAACTTTTATTTTTTATTCCCTCCAACCACCTGGCTCCATTCAGAAAATCAGTAAGGTTCCTGTTGTTTTTTTCTTCTCTCATTTAATATGCCTTTTTACTCAGAATTTTCACATTATGAATGTAGAATATAATGTTTTTCATGTTGACTTTAATATGCCTGTATTCATTTTGTTTCTTATTTGATTTTTTTTTTTTTTTAAGATATAAATTGGATCTTTTGTCTTTAATCAGAACAGTTTTATATATTCTTTAAGAACTACTGAATTTTTAGCAGATAATTCACAAGCTTGATTAACAGTTACAGAATGAGAATTGTTTGGAGATGATTGTCACACCTTAAATTGCATCTAGAACAGATTTCAACAAATGAATCAATTACCCACCTCTCACAGAGGGTGAGCGCACCAGCCCCCTGGTACTTATGTGCCCTTTGGTACTGGGGAAGCGGAATTGATTTGGGATGGTTGTGTATGCATGGGGGGCGTAGAATATTGGTGCTCCTAGGTAGGCAGCTGAGGGGTCGTACATTTGGCCCACAGTGTAAGCATAGTCTCCTTGGAGCAGAGTACCGCCGCGACCCCCTGTGCCTCGGGTGTACCGTACATAGCTGTCCTTATCCACAGGCTTGGCTAAAGTGACCTCAATGGGAGAACCATCAATGACCTGGAGGGAAGTCAGTTTTAATACAGCATTATTTTGTAATGATTAGATTTTCCTGTAAAGTAGATTTCAGTTAGGTTCACCTTTCCATTCAGTGCGTTCATGGCGCTGATGGCATCTTCTCTTTGAGTGAAATGAACAAAGGCATAATCTCTGATCTTCTTCACCCTTTCAACAGCACCTGTAGATTTGCAAACACTCTAAATATTTAAATGAAATCACAAAACAAATGAATTTCTTTAGACTCAGAAACAGGTTCTTTTTGGTGCTTGCCAAGGTAAGCATAATAAATAAAATTGTTCAAAAAATATTTGAACCCAACCTTAAATGGATGGTTCTCCCTCAAATTGTCTCCCCAACATGTCGTTCCAAACCAGTTTTTCTAATTTAAAACACAAAATGAGTAATTTTTGGGCCGTACAGTCAGTGGGGTCCAATGTTGCTTGAAACAATGCTGTTTAATGTTGTTTTGACATTCTTCAAAATATCTTCTCGTGTTCCTCATTAAAAAAAAATAATAAAAAAAAATAAAATAAACAATCAGCTTTGGAGCGACATGAGGGTGATGACAGATAAATGATGACATATTCACTTTTGTGTGAACTATTCCTATGAGTATTTAACTAAAGTTTAATACTCAGGAATAGTTTTTGTTGATGTTGCTATAAACATGAATGAAACCTCAGTTCATGCAGCTGGTTGAGCTGGGGAATGCTATTACTTTTCTAAGTGATTGCACTTCCGATTTTCGCCTGGCAGATGATATAACGGGTGAAACAAAAAATCCCAAAGTCTTGCATAGAAGGAGCAACCTGAGCTCTATCCTGGGACCAGAATGTTAAACTGACTTTTTATTGTTTCAACAGCTCACCAGGTTTGATGCTGTTAAATTCTTTCTCGATGGTCTCCTCTGTTGTGGGTAACATAAGATTGCGAACATAGAGGATCTTCACTGTGGCCATGGTGTCCTCGTCTACCTCTACTTCAGGTTCAGCCCAGTCGACTGCAATGGGATGACCCCACAGTTGAATTCTGCCTGGAAAGAGATAGTGAATCTGTGTCATTGGCTATTCTTTTATCTCTCACTCACCTCCTTTGGGCAATGAACTAAGTATCTTTGCACTGAACATGAGTTCAGCCTGAGGGAAATCAATAAAATCTTGTCTAGCTTTGGAAGCTGATGATTGCTTTGAAAAATGTCTGTACAAGTATGTGTGTTTTTTGGACAAGACATTATAATATTATACTATAATAGTAAAGTAATATACTACTATAGTATATGTGATGTATATAACTTAAATTATTTGTTGTATTGAGTTTTACCTGGCAGCAGTTTCCTCCTGGCCATGGCGGCAGCTCTATGACTTTCATACTCCACAAATGCAAAACCTCGGTTTTTGGTTTTGTCAGCAGCACTTGGATAAACGATGACATCCATGACGCCATCTGTCACCTTCTTCATCTCTGCCAGGATCTCTTCTCTCTTTTTGGTCTTTGGAATGCCACCCACAAATAGACGACAGTTGTCTACACTTGCACACACACCCAGAAGTCTTCCATTCCTTTGTGAAGATGTATGAGAATTGTTCATCAGTTGTTTTTTTTTTTTTTTTTGGTTACAAAATGCTTCATCCACTAGATGTCCACTTTGAACACCGACTCACCGGATTTCATAGTTGTTGAGCTGTTTCATGGCATTCTTAGCCTCTTGTTTTGTGGAGAAGGTAACAAATGCATAGCCTCGATTGTTGCCATTGAAGTCCATCATCATCCGTACTTCGTAAATTTTGCCAAACTGCAGAGACAGGTGAGCTTAACATTTTTAAAGCTACACTAAATGTGATATTAAAGCCTTTTTCCACCTCAGAGTGAAAAAAAAAAAAATATATGTAAAATTCTTAAAATAAGAAATGGTCACCTTATGAAATATAAAATTTGATACATTTCCAATTGCAAGATATAAAGTTGTTATTACATTTTTATTGATTTATTTATATTCTGAGGCAGGAACAGGCTTGCAATATCCTTCTATTTGTTGCAAGCCATTATTAATTTTAAATGGTTTTTAGATTTATTTTAAATGATTTATTAAAAATTATTTTTGTTGACCACTTTTCCTCTTACTTTTTCACAGAGTGGTACCAGTTCATCCTCAAAGAGGTCTCGAGGAAGCTTTCCCACAAAAATCTCACTGCCTCTCTCTGGAGGTGGGCCTTCCCAGCCAGGAGGTGGACCACCATATCTCCTCTGGCCATTTTCCTGGGGAGAAAACAACTGTGATAAATCTTACACACAAGTTAATGTGCACACTGAGATCACCACAAGGGCTAAGAAAAAACATAAATGATTATGGTGACCTCAAGGATGGACAAAGCATTGTACTGATCCACAGACGTATGCTGCTTTTTTACAGATGAAAAGGAAGGAGTTTTTCCATTTCCACCACATGATGGTGCCACTATACTACATACAAAAAACTGATAAAGACAACCAGACAAGATATACTGTCAGAATATCTGGATATTCTGGATGGATATTATGGATACGGATATTATGGACCAGCGACACAGAATTTCAGTCTCAAATTTCTCAAGTAAGAGTCAACTTAATCAAGTGTTTCTATCCCATAATCCTACAGTGGCACCTGTCCTGTTACCTGAGGCTGTGGTAACTCCTACCTGGTGTATATGATATCCTGTGCGCTGGATCAGAGTGCGCAGCGCAGCCTCTTTCTGCGTGCCAGTCAGTCCATCCCCACATTTTTGATTGGTTTCCATTGTGAGTGATTATCAGCAATAAATCAGCAAAATTAGGGGTGCTCACTGAAATTAAATCAAAGTTCAAACACATAAATGACAGGGAAAGATAGCATACTCTTGCTTTAAATCTGAACATGATAAGAAGCCAAGACATGTTGCTCACGGACAGGTTCAAAGGTAAGTTGTCCTAACCATGCCCTTTTGAACAAGTCTGATGCATTACTAAATAGCCATTTTTAATAGCCACTCATTCATGTATAAGTGTATGAAGTGTACAAAATATCTGATCCAGGTGGAGGGGAAACGTGTGTTTTTGGTCTTAATATAGGCATGTAACATCTTCATTTAATCATTGTCTCGGATCATAGTCTGTTTGAACTGTATGAAGAAAGCTTTGGGTATATATTGGCTTTTTATCTGCTGGACAGTGTTGGCAAAAAAAGTGGGGAAAGAAACATTTTCCTCACCTCCAGGTCAAGGACCGAGGTGTAATTATTAACTGAAGAGAGCAAATCAAAACAGCAGACGATCATTGAGTCACATATGTTTCAAGAGGAGACATCTGTGCCCTGCCCTCATTTCACACCTTTTTTCATCTAATAAAAATGTCTTCCCTCAATGAGAACTTAGAACATAAAAAAAAAAAAAAAACATAATTCTATTAATACATCAAAAGCTTGCTTAGACTATATATATAACTCAGTGCTCAGAGGACTTTAAAGGGATAGCCATAAATAAAGATTCTGTCATCATTCGCTCATCATCATGTCGTTCCAAACCTGTATGACTTTCTTTCATCTGTGGAACATAAAAACTGTTTTTGTCCATACAATGAAAGTCAGTGGGGGTCCAAAACAACATTGGAACCCACTGACTTTCACTGTATGGACAAAAACATGACATTCTTTTGTCTTCTAAAAGAGTCCTTCTTTTTCAAATGATCACTTTAATTTCTCAGTAACTTACAGGATGTCATAAATGTTTCTCCTTAGGAGAAATCAAATTATGAGAATATGTATCTAAATAGCAGCTCTGACCATTTTATTTAATTTGACGATACGTTAAATCTATGACTTTTGATTACAGACAGCAAATCTGAGCACAGTTTAAGACATGGTTGAGATCTCTTCAGACACCTGATGGAGACAAGATTACTAAGCTCTGTTTCTGAAGAGAATAGGGCAAGCAGGAGACTTAAGCAAAATGTAAGCACAAGTCTCCATTTATCTTGAGCTAACAACATCTCCTTTGTGATTATTCTTTATTTTGAGATCAGAGTGCTATCAAGCGTGATTGAATCACACGGCCACAGGTCTTTAAAATCATCAGTGGAGTGTCTATTTGTCTTTGTCTTTTTCAGCTTCACTTGATCAAAGGGAGATGCTGAAGACAACAAAAGATGGTGAGTACAGAATAGGGGTCAAATGTGACAAGACTGCTAGTCATTTTCAAAAGCTCTTCAGCATCTGGATGTAATCATGGCAGCAATGATGATACCATGATCTCTGTCTCTCTGTAAGTGGCTCAGACAAGACAAAGAAAAGCTGTTAGCTGGCCTTCATTTGGTTTTATAACCATATATAAATGGATGCATGTACAGTAGTGGCCAAAAGTGATGTCCGGCCTATAGGAAAATGGACATGTTCAAATAGTATTAAAAATGTGTTAAATATTCTGTATGAATATTGCATAGCTGTGCTTAGAGTCAAGTTTTATTTGTAATAACGCAATGAAACGTCAAATTGTGCGAACATCATTTTTGGCTAGAAATTATGAACACATGCAAAAACAAAAGAGAGCCAACAAAATATTAATAACTGATTATGTTGTAGTCAATGCATACATTTTTTCCTGTAGCTGTAGTTTGCCTTTTTTGCCAAATAATTTTGTCAGATAAATACCTTAACCAAGCTTAGAGTTTTGTTCCTCCCTCATATTTAAAATATTTTCCTCATATTTTGATGGTTTATTTAAACTTGTAGAGTCATTAAAAATAAATATCCCCTCTGGTCATCACTTTTGGCCACTACTATATATGCAAACAAAAATTATACCAGTACTCTAATACATTTAGGCCTACACGCATAAAAAGAAGCACTTAGTTGTTGCAATATATTTAAGTCTTATTTTGCCTAGGATATTCAAGTGAGCGAAGATTGCCATTGGTGCCCTTTTAAAAATAGGTGCATGATGCCCCTGTGTACACTTTTGAATTTTTGTCTGTTTCTTCTTTTCATTAATTCTACAATGCAACAAATCTAACCAGCAGTGACAGCGCTAATGTGTTTGCCTCTACAAATTCAATAGATTGCACAAAGCACAGAGGGTTTATCCAAACTGAAAAGACTCGTAACAGATGACTCACTGAGTGAAATGCTATTACTGCACGCTTTTGCAGTTTGTGAATGTTGCCTTTTATTCAATCCATACAGTGCATGAGACCAAAAATCACAAATGACAGTTTTCTTGAAGCTCAAACATCAGGGATATAAGAGGGATGGCTGAGCATTAGGAATCCATTAAAGAGAGCGTTTTAAGACAGTTGGGAAAGGACTCCATTAGTCTGCAGTCCATCCACTGCTCTCTCCTGGACAACCTGGTTACCGTTTGCATAAACAAGATAACTAGACGTGCGCTTATCATGCCTGGATCTCTGGCTGCTTTTCAGCCCATGTTGACTGAGGCTAAATACACTTGTTCTGAAGGCCATTGTGCTGGACAGAAACTGCAATACAGGAACAGGCAATATAATATTTGTTATTGTGTTTCAATTGCAACTAATGCTAACCCTAACATTAGCTGCCTGCCTCTGTATTTAAACTTTTAAGACCATAAATCAAGAACAATGTCATATGCACTGTATCTCCCACCCCAACCACACTGTTGCTACTGTTTAAAACCATCTGTGAGGTTGTAATTAGTCAGCATGGCAGTGTTTAATGAAACCGTATGATGGCAAAGTACCATATGCTGAAGCATTTTAGTAACAGCAATGATAAGCTTTGGGCTTATGTCACAGGTCACCTCCTTAAAACAATACTGAAATTAACATTTGCATGTACATATGTTGAAATGTAACAGTTGAAGAAAGGTTAAAGGTGATGAGTGGCCCGTTTCTGCATTATAAACACGGATGAAGCCTATCGCAATAGAGTTTGCACTGTTTAATCTTACAATTTAATCATCGTTCTTATAAGTAAACTGTGATATTTACACAATTAGTCAAATTAATGTGTGTAATTTATATTATAGTATTTTGCCTAGTCAGTATCCTTACAATCATATTGGACAGTTGCAAAATACAAAATGATTAATTGCATTGCGCAATTAAAAGCATTAACAGAGCCATGTGGACAAGCACAATGTTTTCTAATGCCGCTACCTGAAAAGACTCCTTATGTCTCACTATTTGGTATTAAAGATGCATCTTACCTGAGCAATTTCAGAGATCACCTCCCGGAAGACTCAGACCCTCATTCTGCCGAATTTGGCAACGTGTCACTGGGGTGATTCTGTAATCACATCATATCAAACTCCAAAGGTTCACTGTCCTGGAGCTGTTTTACAAGCCGGCGTGGTTAAACATTAACCAGCTCTATCTCTGCCTCTCGCTGTAGGCCAGCCCTTTGACCAGGAACAGCACGATCACGGTTCACCTGCAGCAGGGAGCCTCCTGAACCAGAGATCATGCTGCAAAAGGAATTGCTCTTTTGTTGACCCAAATATTAATAGGTTTTGATGTCTTTTAAATTTCTTGTTTTCAACCTTCTGCAGATCATACGACCGAATGAAAAGACAAATATATCGAAAATGTACATATTCGCATGAATTCAAGGGGCCTGAGATTAAATTTTTAAGGTGGGCCCCAGCAATTCAGCAGTATATAGACTTGTTTTTCTGGGACCCCATGCCACATGGCCCGGGACAATGTTTAAAGTTGCCCTTACCGCTGACTCTCCTGATATATTCTATTCATAGGGTGACATTTAATGCACCATAAGTCACCATTGTATCTTAAACAGATTTTACACAAAAGGGTTTTGTATAAGGAGGCCACAAGAGGTTGCTGGAGAGTCCATGGAACATTTGAGAGCGAGAGAAATGAAAACTTTTCGAAAATGTATACATACTAGAGTTGTCAAAGTCAGTGTACTACTGTTCAAAAGTTTTATTTTATTCAGCAACAGTGTATTAAATTGATCAAAAGTGACAGCAAAACTAAAATTCAATTTAAAATAAATGGTGTTCTTTTGAACTTAAAAACAAGCAAACAAAAAAAAAAAAAAAAAAAAAAAAAAACTGCATCACAGTTTCCACAAAAATATTTTCAACAGTGAAAATAATAAGAGATGTTTCTTGAGCTCAAAAATTAGAATGATTTCTGAAGGATCATGTGACAATGAAAACTAGAGTTATAATGCTGAAAATTCAGCTTTGCATCACCGGAATAAAAACTAAACCTAAATAAGAGTAAAATTATTATTAAACTGTAATAATATTTCACAATATAATGTTTAATGTATTTTTGTTAACAGCAGTCTTGGTGAACATAAGAGACTTTCAAAAACATTAAAAAAAATCTTACTGACCTCAAACCTTTGAATGCTCATGCATATACCCATATACATAATCTAATAATAATATCACATTTTTTCTCACAGAATAATTAAAAATAAATGAAAAAAATATACCTTTATATTTTAGGAACAGAACCATTACAAGTTATCATCATTTTTTGATCTTTTCAGAGTCTGAAAATTCATTCACATGTGTTTGAAAACACTGACCAAATACCAAATTTTTAACTCCTAGATTGTTCGTTCTTTCCAGTCAACCCCAGGTATTGATAAAGTAAACATACTACTGCTGATGTCTTGTTGTCATGGCCCACTGTTTGCCGTCTACCGACTTGTTTGTTTGACTTTGATATGGGCAAGTGGTCTCATGGTCCCTGTGCTCTCAGGACAAACTCTGCTCTGTACTATGTAGCATCTACTGACCTGTATATAGCCATATATAATATAGCCATAACTAACATCCAACAGTGAAGTTCACCAAGTGTGTATTAACTAAGGAGGTGTCCTTTCATATTGTCTATAGTAAAGACTAACTGCTAGCTTTTATATTTCATAAATAATGGCGCCCCCTTGAGCAAAAATGGGGTGGATGGGAGGGGGGTGGGGCATTTTTTTTGATTATGTCAGATTGAGCCAGTCAGAGGTGCGAATGGTGATTTATTCTGTGATTCTGTCTATTCATTTTATACAGAAACTCAGCCTCTTTAAATGCAAATGTGGCTGTGGAAAGACAGTCTAAGACATATTTAAAACAGTTCCACAGATAGTAACAAAGAGGATGTATGTAACACAGCAAAAAGCATGAGAGCTACTGAGTCTTAAAAAGCTTCTTTTACTGAGTGGTATTGATTCCTCTTTGGTCCATATGCATATTGGGCTTTCTTTACTCAAGCTCTGTCAGCAGCCACCCACAATCATTGACACACAAACACACACACCATAAAGCTCTACACAACTCCATTTCATTCAAGTGTATTTTTTATATACTATTTTCTAAATGAAACGGGCAGTGCTCATGGATTCCAGTAAGAGTGTCCAGTGTGTTTTGCGTCATTCGCTGACATCTCTGACTCGGCGCCTCTGCGTGACAACCTTTGACACTTTAACCCTTGTCTGTATAAAAAGATGTTTTTTTGGTAACACTTATTTTGATGGTCCACTGTAGACATTCTACTAATTATGAGTAACTTTACAACTACATGTCAACTCATGAAAGCATGAGTAGACTGGGCTTAATATCTGCTAACACTTTATTTTGATGCTCTCCCAACAGACATTCTACTGACTATAAGTAACTTTGCAAGTACATGTCAACTAATTCTACTAACCCAAATCTAACAGTCTATTACATATTAGTCTAATATTAGTCTATTATTAGTGTATCTACTAATACTCTAATGAGAGTTAGTTGATATAGTTGCAAAGTTACAGTGCTCAGCGTGAGTACACGCCCTTTGAAAAGTAACATTTTAAACACTATCTGTTTAACTTATAACATGAAAGTAAGGTTGATAACGTAACTTAGATTAAACATTTTTCAGTTTTACTCAAATTAGGGTGATGCAAAAATGAGTACACCCCACAACAAAAACTACATCTAGTACTTTGTATGGCCTCCATGATTTTTAATGACAGCACCAAGTCTTCTAGGCATGGAATGAACAAGTTTTGCAACATCTATCTTTTTCAATTCTTCAAGAATGAGATCTTTTAGAGACTGGATGCTGGATGGTGAGTGATGCTCAACTTGTTTATCAGTTTATCTTGGTCTCATCACTCCAGAGTATAGAATCCCAGTAGTCTTCATCTTTGTCAGCATGGGCCCTGGCAAACTCTAGGCGGGCTTTTTTTGTGCCTGGGCTTTAGGGACGTGGACGGCACCCATGCATGCCATTCCTCTGCATTGTACGCCGTATTGTGTCACGGGAAATAGTCAGCCCAGTTTGGCTTTCTACTTCTTTAGATAACTGCAGTGAACTTGCATGCCGATTTTGTTCAACTCCTCTCCTCAGAATATGGTCCTGTTGAGGTGTTAACTTCCGTGGATGACCTGGATGCCTCGGTGAGATGGTTGCAGTTCCATCTTTTTAAAATGTTTGTACCAATTTTGCTACAGTATTCTGACTGATAAGTAAAGCTTTACTGATCTTCTTGTAGCTTCACCTTTCTGGTGTAAAGAAATTATTTTCTTTCTCAGGTCTTGTGATTTCTCTTCCATGTGGTGCCATTGCTGACAGCATGAAATGGGAAGGGGTTTTAACACCCTTTTATAGTCAGCTGTCTGCTGGACACCTGTGTAATGAATAATTAGACTCACCTGTGGTTAAATTCTTGTTAAATTAGACATTCATAGTCTAAAATTTTGCTTTGCTCCAAAGACTTTCAGTGGGGTGTACTCATTTTTGCATCACCCTAATTTGAGTAAAACTGAAAACTTTGTTCTCCAAGTTATATTATTAACCTTACTTTCATGTTATAAGTTAAACAGATGTTATATAAAACTTAGTCTTGTCAACATTTTTTAAATTGTTTTTGTGTTCATTGAGATATTGTTTAAAATATTACTTTTCAAAGGGGGTGTACTCCTTTACGCTGAGCACTGAACTTATAGTTAGTAGAACATCTGAAGTGGACAATCAAAATAAAATGTAACCTGTTTTTCTTATAAACAAAAGCATTCAGGTTTGTAAAATGCACGTCTTTAAGTACATATATCTAGTTCTTTTGTTATTCCAAAAAGGCACAATAAAGTGGTAAATAAATCAGTCCCTACATTTTTTTTAGATCCAATTTGAGCTTCGGGAGCATTGAAATATTTAAACTTTTTTGGCTAGACCATTTGCGACCACCAGAACTGATTTTATCTATAATGTAATCACTATAAGCGCAAGATGTGAATTACCAAAATGTTTGTGCTAAAATTTAAATCTTTTAACATTACTTCTGTAAAATGTGTGGTTATGAATAATTATGTCCAAAATAATTATATTATAATTGTTCAATAACTATCTACATTGATTAGCCCTAGAAAACAAACATTACTTCTTCTGAACATATTTGGCTGTCATTTGTTTTGTGTATACTGTGTATTCTTACATGCATTATTCATTCATTTAGCCATGGTGAAATTCACCATGCAGTTGAATAAGCGGAAGATAACGACTGTCCACTCTGCCTAGCTGATGTTGTGCCCAGACATAGTGTACTGTAGCTAATAGAAGCATTTCCCACTGGAATGCTAACTAATACATTTAGCTCCCTCTTCATAAGCATAAGAAGACTCAATTACAGACATGATTGTTGGGAGATCAGCTGGGAGTGAACTTCAGTTCTCTCAAATCAAATCAGCAAGGAAATACCTCACCTTTATCTGATTTAAATGCAGGTTAACTATACCTTTTGTGTATGATTGTTAAGGATGCTGGTGTAGAGAGACGAGGCAGATACGGATTTCCACAATAGTAAGAGACTTTAATTAACACAGGGCAGGAACACCAAACATACATTAAACACAACAGAGAACGGACAAGGAGTGCAGGGAGTGAGTGCATTATAAAGGGAGTGCAGATGATAGAGTCCAGGTGCAGGTGATCTGTGATGATGAGGAGCTGACGAGGGAAGTGAGTGCAGGTGATGAAACAGGAGGATCATGGGATATGGAGTCCAGGAAGACAAGGGATCTGTGACAGTACCTCCCCCTCCCGGTAGGCGCGTCCTCGCGCCGTAAATAGAATAACCGGGAGGGGGGGCGGGCGCCCTGGAGACCTCATGCAGGTGCCGGGGGATGAGTGGACTGGAGTGGAGGTCTCCAGGGCGGATCCATGAGCCATGGCGGGTCAGGAGCCTTGGCAGGCCACGGCGGGTCAGGAGCCTTGGCAGGCCACGGCGGGTCAGGAGCCTTGGCAGGCCACGGCGGGTCAGGAGCCTTGGCAGGCCACGGCGGGTCAGGAGCCTTGGCAGGCCACGGCGGGTCAGGAGCCTTGGCAGGCCACGGCGGGTCAGGAGCCTTGGCAGGCCATGTCAGAGGCCCACCCACATGTGTGGCGCCCACATGTCCCCCACCCACGGGTACTTGGCCCCCCCCCAAACTTGGAGAGGTTTAGGATCATATTGCGGAGTCCGAGGAATAAAGTCAATGTGTGGGTGGAGGAGCATGGAGCTGGTTTGGCGGCGGATACTGGAGCTGGTTTGGCGGCGGAGACTGGAGAACTTTGCTCGGCGGCGGAGACTGGAGAACTTTGCTCGGCGGCGGAGACTGGAGAACTTTGCTCGGCGGCGGAGACTGGAGAACTTTGCTCGGCGGCGGAGACTGGAGAACTTTGCTCGGCGGCGGAGACTGGAGAACTTTGCTCGGCGGCGGAGACTGGAGAACTTTGCTCGGCGGCGGAGACTGGAGAACTTTGCTCGGCGGCGGAGACTGGAGAACTTTGCTCGGCGGCGGAGACTGGAGAACTTTGCTCGGCGGCGGAGACTGGAGAACTTTGCTCGGCGGCGGAGACTGGAGAACTTTGCTCGGCGGCGGAGACTGGAGAACTTTGCTCGGCGGCGGAGACTGGAGAACTTTGCTCGGCGGCGGAGACTGGAGAACTTTGCTCGGCGGCGGAGACTGGAGAACTTTGCTCGGCGGCGGAGACTGGAGAACTTTGCTCGGCGGCGGAGACTGGAGAACTTTGCTCGGCGGCGGAGACTGGAGAACTTTGCTCGGCGGCGGAGACTGGAGAACTTTGCTCGGCGGCGGAGACTGGAGAACTTTGCTCGGCGGCGGAGACTGGAGAACTTTGCTCGGCGGCGGAGACTGGAGAACTTTGCTCGGCGGCGGAGACTGGAGAACTTTGCTCGGCGGCGGAGACTGGAGAACTTTGCTCGGCGGCGGAGACTGGAGAACTTTGCTCGGCGGCGGAGACTGGAGAACTTTGCTCGGCGGCGGAGACTGGAGAACTTGGCTCGGCGGCGGAGACTGGAGAACTTGGCTCGGCGGCGGCGGCTGGAGCGGCAGGCTCGGCGGCGGCGGCTGGAGCGGCAGGCTCGGCGGCGGCGGCTGGAGCGGCAGGCTCGGCGGCGGCGGCTGGAGCGGCAGGCTCGGCAGGCTCGGCAGGCTCGGCAGGCTCGGCGGCGGCGGCTGGAGCTGAGGGCTCGGCTGCGGCGGCTGGAGCTGGGGGCTCGTAGGCGGCGGCTGGAGCTGAGGGCTCGTAGGCGGCGGCTGGAGCTGAGGGCTCGGAGGCGGCGGCTGGAGCTGAGGGCTCGGCTGCGGCGGCTGGAGCTGAGGGCTCGTAGGCGGCGGCTGGAGCTGAGGGCTCGTAGGCGGCGGCTGGAGCTGAGGGCTCGTAGGCGGCGGCTGGAGCTGAGGGCTCGTTAAAAAAGTCAATAAGCCAGTCCAGATCTGGCGGCTCGCACAGGGTTGGAGCGGGCTCTGGAGATACAGGAGCGGGCTCTGGAGATACAGGAGCGGGCTCTGGAGATACAGGAGCGGGCTCTGGAGATACAGGAGCGGGCTCTGGAGATACAGGAGCGGGCTCTGGAGATACAGGAGCGGGCTCTGGAGATACAGGAGCGGGCTGTTTCCTCCTCCTCTGCTTTCGGGACCCAGTTGAGGAGTGTGGGTTCCGTGTGGGACAGGAAGGACGTTCACTGGAGGGGTAAGCGGAGGAATACGGAGACTGACTAACTGGCCCGGCTGACCGTGTTTCTGGACGGACTGAAGACCAACACTCATCCACATAGAATTGGGAATTATTCAAAAACAAAATAAAATTGATAGTTTCGCTTAAGGAGAGACGATAATCAGGTTCATGGAAACGGAGAGTGTTGTCATCCAGACCGTCCAAAAACAGGGCGATTAAATTAGCTTCGGACCAGTCAGACAGATAAGCCAGCTCAACGAACTCCTCCACATACCTCTCCAGTGAACGACCAACCTGAAGAAGCCCGATGAGGCGATCGCCGGCTGACAGATGAGAGAGAGGCGTAGGAGGAGCAGGAGCCAGGGAGCCGGTGGAAGTCTCCATTATTCTGTGGAAATCCAGCACAATTGGTCCGTTCTTCTGTTAAGGATGCTGGTGTAGAGAGACGAGGCAGATACGGATTTCCACAATAGTAAGAGACTTTAATTAACACAGGGCAGGAACACCAAACATACATTAAACACAACAGAGAACGGACAAGGAGTGCAGGGAGTGAGTGCATTATAAAGGGAGTGCAGATGATAGAGTCCAGGTGCAGGTGATCTGTGATGATGAGGAGCTGACGAGGGAAGTGAGTGCAGGTGATGAAACAGGAGGATCATGGGATATGGAGTCCAGGAAGACAAGGGATCTGTGACAATGATAGCATGTGTGCTGATAGGCAAGATGATAAGAAGAAAGCCATAATGTAAGATAACAAGTGATTTTAAATCTATTTGATAGCAGTGATATCAGCATTATATATAGTACACTCTTAAAAATAAAGGCTTAATATTGACATGGTTCCATGAGGAACATCTATTCCACAAAAGGTTCTTTATAGTGGAAAGGGTTCTATAGGTTTTTGAAATTTTCTTCACTACTGCATTAGTGCATTATATGTATGTGAATTATTAACTCAGCACGCTTATAGAATTGTGTTTCAAAAGGTGGCTTCTTTAACCCTTATGCGCTGTTCGTTTGTGATGTACGCTCGTGCTGTTTGGATTCTCCAGTCTCCAAAATAAAAATAAAAAAATTAAACAAATGTAATTTTACTCAGTTTATTAATGTTTTTACTCCACATTTGTGCAGTTTTTGGAGGATTTATGATATATTTTTAAATTTATATAAATAAATTAAAATTTAATTTAATTTATACAAAAAACACTTTTGAGGTAAAATTCACTTTATGAAAGACCCACATTTCTAACTTTTATTCATGGGAATAACATGGTTAATTTGACATGTTTTAGTGTAAGCTTTTTGCCCATCTTTTGGTAAATGCAGTTGCCGAGCTCCACCATTATATTATATATATGCCGAGCTACACTATACTGAAAAACATCTTTTCACAAGTTTTATCATGAAATCACAATTATATTTATGTATAAATATAGTTTTTTTTTGTTTGTTTGTTTTTTTTTTAGTTTAGTGGTTGAATAACCCTTGTACCTTCTTACCTTCTCCTATATTCACTTTTGCTGTTTCCACCTATGTCTGCTCACCTTTGACTTTGAATGCAGTTAAAGCAACGACCCAACTTGAACAAACTAGTGATACTGTATGGGCCTACATATTTAACTGGTAGATTTCTTCAAAAAGTAGTGATTTTGTGTCACTATGAACAATTACTCTGTTTGTTAGAGCATCCTAACCATCCTGACAGTCAATCTTGTCCTTTTAACATTTAACGTTAATGGGTTTTCCTGTGCCCTGCTGACACTGACAGCACTAGTCAAAGCATTTGTCATTTGCGTCTTGTTCCGAGTTCACAACAAGTTTCAATATAAAAGTCTTTGCAACTGAGTGATTCGCTCATAAAGACAATCTTTGCCGCCATCTAAAGGTGATAAAGAGGATCTTTTCGTCGACTGAGAAACCAAATACTGTTACTGAGTTTTTGAAATGAGCACATGCGTAAGAACACCCCCCCCCCTCCTTCACAGCTCATTTCAAGGGAACGCCTCCCAAAACTCGTGCACGAGTATTGGAACACGAGTGTTTACCACCGCCATTCACTGTGTCGTGTTAGTGGATTTATTATGTCGGACTCACCGCAGGTAACTCATAATCTGCAGTTGTCACTCCTGTCTCCTGACAAAAACATCGCATGCTGCGCCTGTGGAGTGTGGAAAGTTACTGGAGCGCACAGCCGCGCACGTCTCTCACAAGGAACATCATGGCAGTGATCGACAAGTCAGAGGGCCAATCGTTTACGCGATGATCATGTAAACGATTGGCTGATGTTTTTAAGGCCCTACCTCGTGCACAGATGATGTATATTAATATTATTCCTTTCAGTGCACCTAATAAATAGTCTTTTATCATTTAGTAAAGACAGTTTCAAGTAATATTGCAAAAATGTATAAAACAAAACATCCTCTTTAGCACCTCTAATGGCGTAATAAATGTAACTTCTGGAAGTCTTTTAATGATTTTCTTCATGAAAGTTCCATTGATACCTTGTTTTGGCTTTAATATTTGTATTGTGTGGTAACCGTTTTATAAAAGCAATAAGCCCTGTGAAGCTTCTTGGGGCTTATTGCTTCCTTAGCAGATTTTGACTCACTTACTTCTACTGCCTTTGAAATATGGTTAAAGTGTACTGTTGAATGTACTGACAGGCATCTATGATAATCTAAAATATGTTTTAATATAATGATAAAGTTGCAATTTAGTGCATCTAAAATACATTAAATGTAATATCAAATAAGACATTACACTTAAAATTGTAATCATGTACTTAACATGTGCATTAGCATGTTAGTCAACACATCAAAATATGTGTACTTAAAGCATGACAAAAGAAACGATGATTAAAATGTACTGTACAAAGTTAACGTTTAAGAAGTGTACTTTAGTGTGTTAAGAAACATAGTCATGACTGTCTTTAAAGGGTTAGTACACCCAAAAATGAAAATTCTGTCATTTATTACTCACCCTCATGCCGTTCCACACCCGTAAGACCTTCGTTAATCTTCGGAACACAAATTAAGATATTTTAGTTGAAATCTGATAGCTTCGTGTCACTTCCTCTCTCAAGATCCATAAAGTTACTAAAAACATATTCATGTGAGTACAGTCGCTTTATAATATTAATATTATAAAGCGACGAAAATATTTTTGGAGCGCCAAAAAAAACTAAATAACAACTTATTTAGTGATGGCCGATTTCAAAACACTGCTTCAGGAAGCATCGAAGCACAGTTGAATCAGTGCGTCGAATCTGCTGTTCGGAGCGACAAAAACACGTGATTTCAGCCGTTGGCAGTTTGACACGTGATCTGAATCATGATTCGATACACTGATTCATTTTTGCTCCGATGCTTCATGAAGCAGTGTTTTGAAATCGGCCATCATTAAATAAGTTGTTATTTTGTTTTTTTGGCGCTCCAAAAATATTCTTGTCACTTTATAATATTATTATTGAACCACTGTACTCACATGAACCGATTTAAATATGTTTTTAGTACCTTTATGGATCTTGAGAGAGGAAATGTCCATTGCTCCCTATGGAGGCCTCACGGAGCTATCGGATTTCAACTAAAATATCTTAATTTGTGTTCTGAAGATTAACGAAGCTCTTACGGGTGTGGAACGGCATGAGGGTGAGTAATAAATGATAGAATTTTCATTTTTGGGTGAACTAACCCTTTAAGTACACCTTCGTGTCCCTAACATTATATTATCTGCAAGTACAGCTTTTTAAATATATACTTTTTTAAGTGCACATTCAATATAGTTAAGCACGTCTTTTTCACAAGAGTGTCCCTTTAAGACTAGCTAAAAATTCACCAGTCACCCTCATGAATTAATGATTATGTCTGATAATCATTAAATCATGAAGCTGACCTAACATCATCTTCCAAAATTGTAACAGCTCTGATGCATAATATTTTATAAGATATACCATTTGATGTATCATGATATGTCATATAAAGAGGTTCTTCCCATTTTCCTGGTGCTACACACTGGAGCTTACCTATCCTGATAGCTTCTTATTGTTTTGTCGAAACCAGTCTGATACAAGTGCCCTGACCTTTTCATCCGTACACTCGCTCCATGGATATAGACACGGTGGTGGGGTGAGACAGGCACTCAAGGACCTCTGTTGAATTTGAATATCTCTACAGCCTGAGGGCTGAGTAATGTTTTAGAGTTGCTGCTTTAGGATTAGAATGACCATCTGTTGCCCTCCCATTTGTTCTTTCTTAGCTCTGTGAGGCGAAAAATTACATTTGAATTTCAGAGTTATTGGCGTGATTGTTTTGCATACAATATTGGCACAGCACCAAGACATGACACCTTAGAAAGTACACTATCATATTAGAATGATTTCTGAAGGATCATGTGACACTGAAGACTGGAGTAATGATGCTGAAAATCACATAAATTAATGTGTTTAATATTAATATAACATATAAATTATGTGTTTTAATATAATAAAATAGAAAATGTTCTTTCAAATTGTAATAATATTTAATCAGAAAAATGCTAATCTTAGTTATTCTTCATCATCATCTTCATCATCTGCATCATCTTCTGAGTGTTCTGTCAGCTGGGTCCAGTCTCCGGGAATTTGTATGAGGGCACTTGAGAATCACATCCTGGCAGGAGTAAGATCTGAGCGCTGCAGCTTCAGCGGATGAGAGAGGTGTTGAAAAGACGAGTTTCATCCCCTGCCAATTAGAACAGCCAGGGAAGTAATCTGTTCCAACACTGGAGATCAGAGTGAAGATGGTATCCTAAAAATAAATCTGTCATTGAAGTCCCATTGAAAAACTGCAAAATAACAAACAATGCCCACATCATGGTGACTTGAAGCAACATTTCTTTCTTCAGCTCTCTTCTGGGGTACAAAGGAGTAGTTCAAAAACTGTCATTATTCACTCACTTTAATATCCTGCAGAGAATATTTGAAGACTCTTCATGCAGCTTTCTTGTATTCAACAACATTTCATACATACCTGTCAAGCTGCAAAGAGTTTGGTTCCGGTTCCATCTTCCCAAAGTCAATGTTTTTTTTTGTTAATGTGTTTTTGTTTAAATGTCTGAAATAAGGTCTGTGGTTAACACAAGCTGAAAATATTTTTACATTTTATTCTACGATATAAAATAGATCAGTAATAATCCCTTGTGATTTTTTAAAGCCTTGACGTGTTTTGGCTAAATGGGACTACAAATGTTGTCATGGACTGAATAGGAAAACTCATCAACGCACTAGTCTGCTTTCACATCTTCATTATGTTTATTATCACGCTCTTTCAAACTTTCAAGGAAAAGGTTTTTTTTTTTTAATAAAGACCAAAAAAAGCTGTTGGAAGCTTAAAGGCTATTATGACCCTTTTCAAAGTCTTGAATTTGTTTTTGGGATCTAATAGATTAAGATTTTTACACCTGAATGTTAAAAAAACTCATTATTTTTCATATATTTTACATTATTGCAGTTCCTCTATTCCCAGTCTGTCAGTAACACTCTGTTTAGTTCCTGTCTATGAAGCCCCTCCTTCTGAAAAGTGCAATGTGTTCTGATTGGTCGGTTGGATCAGTGTGTTGTGATTGGTCAAGCGCTTCGAGCATGTTTTGGAAATATCACGCCCCTTACTATAACTGCGAGTTTCAACACACTACTAAACACAACTCAACCAAGCCTTACCCCTTTTTTTGTGTAGCCTATGCCTTGGGTAGGAATTATTTAAAGGCGTGGTTGATTATGATTTCACTTTTTTTAACTTTAGTTAGTGTGTAATGTTGCTGTTATAGCATAAATCAAGTTAAGTTGCAAAGTTACAACACTCAAAGTTCAGTGCAAAAGGAGATATTTTCTTTTTTAAAAAATCTCTGTTTAAGGACTACAACAAATGGTTGGTAGGGACTACAACATGCTTCTTCCCGGGTAGTGACATCACTAACCCTAAAATTTACATAAACCCTGTCCTCAGGAACACGCAACATGAAGAGCTGTTGTAGTAGTGTGTTGTTGCCATGCCATCATTTTACACTGGACTGCTTCACAAACGAGGGTCAAGTCAACACTGGATTTGCACAAAAGATGAACATGACGGCACATGCTAGTCGATGAGTTGAATCAACTCCACAACAGTTATAAATTTATCCACTAACCATTCAGAAATGTCCAAATGCATTCTAAAAGTTGTAACTTCTTCCTGAGTCTCTCCATCATTGTCCGACTCCGGTTTGAACAATGTAAGGCTGAACACTGTTACTGACAATCCACATTTTGGCTGCGTGAGAATCTCCAGCTCTGTTATTGTTGAGCAACCGAAGCGCGAGCTGTGAAAGCTCACACCCAAATGGGGGCAAATAGGATAAGCTAATAAATGATCTGTGGGGTATTTTGAGCTGAAACTTCACAGACACATTCTGATGACACCAGACTTATACATCTTATAAAAGGGGCATAATAGGTCCCCTTTTAAATGAGACATAATTTCTGGAAGAAAACTCAAGACTACAATCGAGGCGTTTCAGGGAGTTCTGAAACAGGGCTTACTCAGTGACTTTGTACTTTGTAACTTTGCAGAACTTTTTAATGCTCAAACAGCAACATTACACACTAAAATGTAAACAAGCATAATATGACCCCTTTAATGGTTGTGATTTTGAAGTAAAGAGACCGTAGTGTAGTTAGTTTATAGCCTAAGTTTAGTTTTTAGTTTTATTTTTTTTTTTTTAGTTTTATTTCCGGTGATCATATTTAAGCTTCACAAGTAATAAGATGTGTTTATTTGTGACGATTATCATGATGAACAAACTTGTATTTGGTCACAGAGTTTATTTTATTCAATAAACCAAAAGCCAAATGAAAAGTAATGTAGGGTTTTTGTCGAGGGAACAAGAGTGATGCTAACTTCCAGGTTGGCCTAAAATGTCATGACTGCAGTGTTCTAAATATGCTGCAGTTATTTACATAAAATATGAAAGAGAAATTTTGCTCTGATTCTCACATAAAGCTATATACCTTATTAAGCCCCGCCCTTTTTCAGCACTGCACTCGTGTTCTGTCTTCCAGTTTGTGTTTCCACAGCATGAAGGTAAGATCTTACAGATTTATGTATGAACCGCTCATTTTAAAGCTTCCATTTGTTATGACATCCGTTTCCAACATGACAGTGCTTATGATAACTTTACATAAGTAAATCCACTTCACCAGCTAAATACTCTTGACAGCAGTGGCATAGAAATATAAAGAGCTACTGCAGAAACAGTTCAAAAGCAAACCTCTAAAGATAGCCTTGCACTTGTTTCTCTGGTGCATTAAGTTATATTAGGACTTCAAAATGCTTGAAATGTAGTACACAAGTTGTATGGACTATACTTGAATGGACATGAGGGTGAGTAGATTATATTTTTGGGTGAACTATCCCTTTAAGTGCTCTTCTGCATTCGTATTGAGTAAATCTGTACTTAAGACTCCCAGCCCCCTCCTTTCTATCACAGTCTCTCAGCAACATCAGCTCAGGCAGCGTCTCCTCCTCCTTCCATTTAGATAAATCCTGCAGTAGAGGCGCACGATGACATAAACATCATTGATTTTGCAACATCCTGTCTTCACTTAGGGACGCTCTACAGTTTCGAATGGAGAAATCGTATGCATTACAGGAAGACCATTGACTGTCAGACCGTTGAATGTCTGTCTGAAAGCTGATACTCCTTCCCCTGGAGAGCTGCGGATGGCATTGCCTCATTGGGATGAGATAACCAAGCATGCTCAAATTTTGTGAATCACAGCAGGTTTTCCCTTGTGTGTCATAAACAAAGCAGAGAGAACAGAAGTCAAGGTGACCTGATCAGTCAGACGGAGAAGAAAAATAACCAAACAAACAAAAAGGGCTATATTGTTTTTGCGAATTAATAAAGTCAAAATTGAAAACTGACATAGTTGTTGTGCATTAAGGTCTTAGTCTTAACCATGTATGGTTGAACAGTGAAATCTTTTTCCATATAATAGACCAGTGGCTTTGTAAAGATTAACTTTTGCTTTTCTTGGATGACTAGGTATTGAGCCACGGCTGCAATATGCATTTGAGGTGTTTCCATTCAGAGGCTGGAAATAACAGATTTCACTGAATGCAGAAAGATTGACTGTATTATAAGCCTCCGGATAAAGTAATTTGTGATATTCTGTACTTAGAATATCACAAATTGCATCAGTGACTCTGGTTAGATGGTTACATAACTACATGGGTATAAGAAGCCAGAAGAAATATATATATTAAATTTCCAGAACTCAGATGCTAAAACTAACCAACCATCAATAAAAACACAAACAAACAAACAAATACACTGCAAAAAATTTTGTTCTTACTTAGAGTTTTTGTCTTGTTTCTAGTCAAAATATCTTAAAGTTCTTAAATCAAGAAGCATTTTCTTGACAAGTAAAAAATATTTTCTTGTTTTCAGGAAAAATAAGTCAAAATTAAATGAGTTTGTCCTTAAAACAAGCTAAATAATCTGCCAGTGGGGTAAGCAAAATAATCTTATTTCAAACCAAAAATAAGATATATAATCTTGTTTTCAGCTTGGATTAAGGTTATTTTGCTTGACAGATTATTTAGCTTGTTTTAAGGAAAAACTCACTTAATTTTGACTTTTTTTTTTCTGAAAAGAAGAAAATAATTTTTACTTGTCAAAAAACTGCTTCTTGATCTAAGAATTTTTATTCGGATATATTTGGACTGGATATAAGACAAAAATTCTAAGTAAGAACAGCATTTTTTTTGCAGTGTAAACTATAAATAAATACATAAAAATGATTTACAAATCAGTATATAAATATATATATATATATATATATATATATATATATATATATATATATATATATATATATATATATATATATGGAGTTGGTACTGAAAGTATTCTGACCACATTAAATTTTTCACTCTTTGTTATATTGCAGCCGTTTGCTGACAGAAAAACAGAATTGTTGACATTTTTGTCAACAATTCTTAATATTTCTTAATATTTTACTTTATTAAGTATATATATATATATATATATATATATATATATATATATATATATATATATATATATATATATATATATATATATATATATATATATATATATATATATATATATATATATATATATACTTAATAAAATGTATATTTCAGTAACAAAAACAATCACACGAAATAATACATTCTATATAATAAATATAATATTAAATGAATGACTGACTGACTGAATGAATGAACAAATGGAAATTTATTAGTTTGTGTGGTTATGTATTTATCTATAGTTTGTTTTAATTATTATAAACTATATATACTTTTAAGTGTCTGAGTGGATATACACACTAAGGCACGTCACCAGTCATTTATGATTGACTCTATTTGAGGCTCGATTCGATTGTGTGTTAAGAACGCGTTCGCGGAGTGACCATAAGCAGGTCTCTCAGGGGAAGGAGGGAGAGGAACATCTAATTGGTTTCTGAATGAAACAATCGTCCCAGTCTGCAGGAAGGGTGCACACGGAGCGCAGCTGCTCTGTGGTAAAGTGAATCTTGACTGATAGAGTTAAGACATCATTCCGCGGGAGTTCTTCTGTTCAAACTTCAAACATGAGTGAATTAGACGAAGAATTTGCCAAGATGCTGCTCATAAAAGAGGAGAGGATAAAAGAAATGGAGAGGCTGCTGTCGGCAAAGGAGCGGGAGGTGAATGAACTGAAGAGAAAGCTGCACAAATGTCAGTCAGTGCTGCCGAGCGCTATTGGACCCAGAACCAGGCGCGCGCAGGGCATCTCAGCGGAACCGCAGACCTTGACAAGCGAAGCTTTACGCAAACACCCCAAGTCGGAGAGGTAAGAACCCTTCATTTACTATCTATAGACGTGTTTTTTTGCATCGGTGTCACCACCAGACTGTGTGTGAATGGTTTCCGTCCGAGTCGAGTCTCTGTTACCCCGCATTGTGACTAAAACTACTACACTTAGATCAAAATTAGATTTGCACACGTGACTACACTATCCCAGCTAACAAAAATATGTTCTAAGAACGTTTGCTAGCGTTCCCATTAACTTTGAGTCAACCTTGCCAGAACGTTAGGGAAGTTCTGAGAATGTTCCCTGTCAGCAGGGATACTGAATACAATTTATACGTGACTATACAAACTATATTAGATTTTGTTACATTGTATGACTATAGGGTACTATACTATACTAAAACTGGCAAGTATGTTATCTGGAACTGAGAAAAATGACGTTAAACTTTTGATTATTAGTATCAAACAAACTAAAACAGTTTTCTCGCTCTGAACGTGAACTCTATGTTTTACTGTTTAAGAATGAATTGATTGTTAGACAAGTAAGATTGCAGCATATTGTAGACTGGTGCAGAGTGGTTGCTGAACTTTTCTTTTTCTGAGCTTGGTTGTATTGCAGATGTGCATCACCATAGTAGCCTATTCATTGGAAAAATCAGTTCTTAGAAGCAAGTCATGAGTCATGAGTACTTTTGAGTACTTAGTAGTGTATTGTAACTGACCTGCTATATATTTCTCCCAAGGTTCAGTACTTTTTAAAATACAACTTGTTCTTTCTGGGAATTATATGAGTGTAGCACATGCTTTCTTAATTGTCATTAAGTTCCATTTTTGGAAGTGTGGGTTGTGGTTCAGGGTTAAAATGTTTTATTTTACTTTCAGCAGTTTTGCATCTAACTTGTAATGGATAAAATGAGATGCAGGTTCAATGTAGGTTACAAGTTTTTTGTTTTATTAAAGAGTTTATAGCATGGCATCAAGCTGCAATTAGCTGACATTAACATAATCTTGGTCTGTAATGCCTAATATAATGCATTTACATAAAAGTTCACATCTGGTCTAATGCTCTTAAGCACTCTTTCACACTTGCTCAATGTCCAATAGGCCTTCTGTACAACTCTAACCTTGTTGAATATTTAATGCTGGCTGTTAAATATTTAATGTCATAGATATTCTCTGCTATATTTAGGAATCATATATTATAATTTTCAACTTTTCCTGGAAACACGTGAAATGTCCCACATTTAGTGAGAATAAGTAAACCCCATTTCTGTAAATGAATATCTTTATTAACTTCTGCAGAGGGCAGTGGGAGCTGTGGATTGCTGAATATGACTGAGTTTTTTGCTACATTTTTATTTTGCTTTGGAAAATAATAAACAGTTTGGGGTTGTAATAAGCAGTCTTGGTAATTCTTTTAACTACTGGCTGCCATTTAAAATAACTAAAAAGAAAAATAACTTCCTGTTAGTAGCCACTAGATGTCAGTAAAATGTCATCACCTCATGAAGGGTTGATATCTTAAAGCAGTGAGGAAACAGGCACTGAAAGCTGCACTCTGCACACTGAAATCACATACTTCTCTACTATATAGTAAAATAGCATGTGATAAAATAAGTATGTCTGAATTCACAGTATTCATATGGCTTAAAGTACTTCTGGCGAGATTCTGAAGCATGCATATGATAGATAGACAATTTACTATCCCATAAGGCCATGGGAGAGGATTTGCGAATGGCATTGAAGTGACATAACCGATGCTGGTAGGTCACGTGATAATGACAACATCACAAATATAGTACATCTTGATTGCATTCATACTACACACATTCATCATACTATATAGAACATTTATTTTTTTAGTGCTAACCAAGTACTATTAAGTACTATAAGTATTTAGTTGTGTCATGTGATCTCAACATGGCGGCCATCATGACGGTGAACCCCTCCCCATGTAGGATAAAAAGCTTTCACTGAAGTGTTCATTATATTATTCAGTTTAAGCTTTTTTCTTTTTTTTCCAGAAGTAGCCTATTTAGGGTTAAAAAAAATACTGTGTTGTATTGAGGTTTAAAGGTGCCCTAAAACTTTTTTTTAAAAAGATGTAATATAAGTCTAAGGCAGTTTCTCAACTCCAGTCCTCGGGACCCACTGCTCTGCACATTTTGTATGTATCCCTTATTTAACACACCTGATTTAGATCATCAGCTCATTAGGAGAATCTGCATGAACTGAATTGAGTGTGTCAGATAAGAGAGACATACAAAATGTGCAGAGCAGTGGGTCCCGAGGACTGGAGTTGAGAACCACTGGTCTAAGGTGTCCCCTGAATGTGTTTGTGAAGTTTCAGCTCAAAATACCCCATATATTTTTTTTTAATTCATTTTTTGAACTGCCTATTTTGGGGCATAATTAAATGAGCCGATTCAGGGTGTGCGGCCCTTTAAATCTGGTGCTCCACGCCCCAAGAGCTCACGCTTGCCTTAAACAACATAAAGAAGTTCAAACAGCTAATATAACCCTTAAAATGGATCTTTACAAAGTGTTCGTCATGCAGCATGTCTAATCGCGTAAGTACAGTGTTTATTTTGATGTTTACATTGATTCTGAATGAGTTTGAGGCTATGCTCCATGGCTAACGGCTAATGCTACACTGTTGGAGAGATTTATAAAGAATGAAGTTGTGTTTATAAATTATACAGACTGCAAGTGTTTAATAATGAAAATAGTGACGACTCTTGTCTCCGTGAATAAAGTAATAAACGATGGTAACTTTAACCACATTTAACAGTACATTTGCAACATGCTAACGAAACATTTAGAAAGACAATTTACAAATATCACTAAAAATATCATGCTATCATGGATCATGTCAGTTATTATTGCTCCATCTGCAATTTTTTGCTATTGTCCTTGCTTGCCTATCTAGTCTGATGATTCAGCTGTGCACAGATCCAGACGTTAATACTGGCTGCCCTTGTCTAATGCCTAGATCATGGGCGGGCATATGCAAATATTGGGGGTGTACATATCAATGATCCCGACTGTTACGTAACAGTCAGTGTTATGTTGAGATTCGCCTGTTCTTCTGAGGTCTTTTAAACAAATGAGATTTATATAAGAAGGAGGAATCAATGGTGTTTGAGACTCACTGTATGTCATTTCCATGTACTGAACTCTTGTTATTCAACTATGTCGAGGTAAATTCAATTTTTGAATCTAGGGCACCTTTAAATTAAGCTCCTCTAAAATATATAACCAAGTTATGTATAAAATGTAAGGTATGCTAACATTAAATCTTAATTAAGTATACAATTTTTCCTGTTAATATTTCAGCATATTTGAGTTTTAAGATCACCTTGTATAATATTAGTCTTTCATGTAATATATATGTATATATATATATATATATATATATATATATATATATATATATGAAATATTATAACAATTAAAAAAACAAAACGGTTTTCAACACTGATAATAATAAGAAATGTTTCTTGAGCATAAATTATATTTTATATATTTTTAATGATATTTCTTTGGATATTTCTTTTTCTATTATATTGTAATAATATTCCACAAAATTATTAGCATTTTAAACAATTATGCATTTGTTCTTATTTTAATATAGCGTCAGTCATATACACTGTACGTTCAGTAGTCAGGTTTTGTGAGTGATAAAAAGCAATCTCTTTGACAAATACTGCCTGCCTCACCTCTGATCCTGTGTGTTCTAATGTAGAACTCCTTATATAATCAACAAGCTGCTTGAAAAACACTCGAGAATGGAAAGTGTGTTATCTTTCCTGTGCTTGTCCTGCAGATACGGGCTCAGGCCTTCTACATTAGCATCACATCTCTCACGTCCACATTGGCTCAGACACTTTGATCTGCGTCTGGTCTCCAGTTCTTGTAAATGGTTTGTGAGAACGACAGAGCCTCATCAATAGTGCTTAATTGGTCTTTTCTGCTATGCATGATAAATGAGATTCACATTCATTTTAGGGCAGTGCACATGGAAATCATTTAAAAGGAAGGCATGGACTAGATACTGAATAATGTCCCTAGTGAGAGTTGTGTGCTACATTGTGGGTTTCAAGATTCAGGACATTTATTAACCACTTTATTAAAAGGCTTTCTACCAAACTAACAGAATATAAAACAAGAAAATGTTGTACAGTGTAGTGAAAAATATATAACAAATATAACAGTTTGATTTCTACAGCTTAATCTTCATATTTAATATATATATATATATATATATATATATATATACATACATATATATATATATATATATATATATACATACATATATATATTTCAGCTACTGATGTTATTGTAGAATTGTGTTATTTTCAGCAGTTCGTGTTAAATCTTTATTTACCTTTGTCTGGGTATGTTGCAGATTTTCTCCACTAGAGGGCGCTTTTGATCCTATTTTTAAAGATTCTGTGTTCTTGCCATATATCATCTTTATATATATAAATATTATATATATATTGCTATTTTACTCAGGAATTCAGTTGTGATTCACACTCATAATTCAAAACCTTTTGTTATTTTATTTGACACATGGAGGAAAACACCAGTGTGAATCACAACTGAATTCCTAATTAAAAAGATTCACACAAAATAAGACAATACAAGACATGAAAGAGCACGATGTATATGACTTTGCTATTTTACTATCATTACTATCATAGTTCATGTTTTAAATTTGATTTTTCTAGACTTTCTTTTTTATTTTAGTTCAAATTTAGTCATTTTGTAGTGTTTTTTGTAATTTTTATAGCTGAAATAAAATGAATTATATATGTGTGAAAAGCAGGTAGTATATAGAATGCATAGGGAATATATAGAATGTGTGAAGTTTGTAGGCAAAAAATGAAATGCCTGGTTTTTGTGATTATGTTGCATGCTTTTCCTAAGCATTCTATACATTACCATATCATACAGAATGACAAGCTGGCTGGCCCTTTGGCATTGTATAGAATGCTTAGGAAATGTGTGAAATATAAACCATTTCATACTCTGCCTACAAACTTCAGGCATTCTATATATATATATATATATATATATATATATATATATATATATATATATATATATATTTTTTTTTTATTTCAGTTAACATTTATTTTGTTTCAAGTAATGATTTTTTTAAAAATAATTTAATTTATAATATAATTTAGTTTTATTTAATGATAATTTGTAATTATAATATTCTAGGATTCCAGGGGTTTCTAACAGGCTTTCTGATAGCCTAATACACAGCAAGTGTACAGAGAGCAGACAAGTGTAGCAATTTCATTCTCAAAGTAACATTTTTAGCTTTTTTCCCCCTCAACCAGACGGTGGGGCAGTTAATGAGGTGACATGGAGCACCAGCTGGATCCAGATGATGTCAGGGGTTGTAAAGATGAATCATGCGGTAGAACTCCAGAGCATCATCTGGACATACAGCTTGTTCTGCACTGATGAAGTAAAGAAGTAGCTGCACAGGTTGTGTAAACAAATGCCACAGAAGCTTTGTGCACATGGACATCATTAGTGTTGTAAGTGTTACTGTACAGTGAGAGGCTGCAGTAAATGCATATCAGTGAGATACGAACTTAAAAAGGTCCCAAGCGGAATCCCAGCTGTGTTAAATGTTTATGGATTCCTTCTATCTGTAGACAATGTAAAAAAAAAAAAAAAAAAAAAAAAAAAGATTTGTTATCACAACAGTTTTTATCTGAAGTTAAAGACAATGAAAACCATTTTTTACAGTGATATTTCTTAAAAATGTAAAAAGCACTTTTAGTTCAGGAAGTGTTTTATGAAATAAGCCTTGCACAAAAACTACTAACCACTGAAATATGAGAAAACAACAAAATACAAAGGTGGCACATTTTCTGCCTATTTTCTGTGTCCATGTGTGTATTTAATTTGACGCCTGATTTGCACATTTTAGGTGTAAATCGGTAAACAACAACAACAAAGACGTTAAATTTCAGTTGGGAAAATTTTCGCTTTGATTACTGTAAAGGAACTGTTATTGAAACTACTGTTTAAATGTGCTCAAGTGCTGGTGTAAGGGAGCGCACTTGAAAGCTCTCAGCGGCTATTACAGGTGCGCGCTCGAGTCTTTCCCCATTGGCTCGTCAGGGATCCACGAGCATGCTGCTCTCGCTGCGCGCTCATGGCGTTCCACTCGCGCTCGACGCGCTCCACAGCTGCGACTGACGTATTTGGACAAAAAAAAATAAAAAAAAATAATGCCCTGTGAAACTTCGTCTCCCGAATGTGATGTCTGCTGACGCCGTGGGTGTTTCCCCGTTCATTCCTCCGGTATAAGTAATCTGAAAGCACGCCGGTGGATTGGCGCGGCGAATTTTGGCGACATTGGCACGGAACATACGAGCAAAAGCGGTTTGTCTTAATTTCATGACCGAAAACTGACCGTTCGCCAAGTTGGTAACGGCTGCGGATCACAAACTGTGTGGAGAAATGGGCACTTTACGCGATCTCCAGTACGCGTTACAGGAGAAGATTGAAGAATTGAGACAGAGAGACGCGCTTATTGATGAACTGGAGTTGGAGCTGGACCAGAAAGATGAACTGATCCAGAAGCTTCAGAATGAGTTAGACAAATACCGATCAGTTATAAGACCGGCAACGCAACAAGTCCACAAGCAGAGTGTCCTTCAAGAGCAGCAGAGGACCAAGAGACAGGCGATCTCAGCCGAACCTACAGCCTTTGATATTCACGACCTCAATCATGTCACCCTGCCTTTCTACCCAAAGAGCCCACAGTAGGTGCCACTTATATCTGATCAATGTTGTTTTGAAGGTGTCCATAAAATTAACCGGAATAAAGTGCTGATGATTTGCATTACTGATGCCATTATGCATATGCAATTGAGCTGTTCTCATTTTATGCAAGTGATCTTGGTCACTAGGACACCTTGAGTTCTGTGAGCATAATCATAACCATCCATCAAACCTGTCTGCGGCCATGCCTTCATTACTTTCCTAATGTGATGTATTGTGAATATAGGCAGACAGCCAGTCTGGTGTCCACCTGTTGATTCTGTTTATCAACTTTGAAAGGGAGAAAAAAAGTACATATTCAAATGCAGATTATATAGTTCATGCACAGTGTTTTCAAAATATACTATACATTTTTTATTAGATTAGATTCAACTTTATTGTGCTTGTGCATAGCATAGCCTATAAATAAATTATGGTAAAGTGCAAAATGGCAAATGAGCGTCATTTAGCAGTGCAGAAGACATGGTATATGGTACATCATTTTGTTTAGAATAGTATAATGTGCAAAAACGCAAAGTTTGAGAACATGTTAAATATTTGGGAACCAAAACCTGGAAAAAAACAGGAAGTTTTAGGATTTTGAAAAGTTTACGGTAAAAAAATAAAATAAAATGAAGAATAAATATTTAATATTCTGCATCTTTGCAACTCTATATAATGAGCATATTTGTGACATTGATCTTGTGAAAACTGTTCAGACGATCAGATTTGATTGCTTCCATTGAAGCGGAACATCTCAAATCATACTGGTGCTGTCGTTGAAGCAAAGGGACAACAGAAGTTTGAAGAAATTCTGAAATTCATGTTAATTTTCCATCTGTTCATGTAAAATCATATGCTGTTAAATACACACAGGTGTACATGTTCAGTGAAACATATGAACTGCGATGAAATGCACACAACTGGAAAGCAGAGTAGATTCGTGGCACCATTGAGAATCTTTTCATCTTCTCCTCAGCTGGATCTCTATTATCCAAAGCCTCCCTTATCCAACAGCAGTGCCATCATTTCTTCTGCAACTTATCTTCCCCTACACTCTGTCTTTTTTCACAGATTGTGAGCATTTCAATATGTCTGGTGAATATTTACTCTTGTTGCTGACTGGATTTTGGCCAACAACCAAATGCCTACCATCTTTGTGAAGACATCACATTCTTTGTGCTGTTATTCATGAATACTGCTGGTACATGCAAGATTAATTTCACTAAAACAATAACTGTGCATGAAACCATTTGATGATTCATGTCCTTACACATTAATTAATTAATTAATTTATTTTTATTTATTTATTTCACATTTATTACTTTATTAATGGAAGGCTGGATATACATGAAACACTGTACCAAGATATACTTTAATGTTTCTATTTACAACATGTTTTTCGCAGCATTGAGTATGGTAAAAATTACCAATTGAAGGTGTTTAAAGGGGTCATGACATGGATTTTTTTATGTCCATGCCCCCCTAAAAAATAAAATAAACAAATATATATGCTTAAAACAATTATTTTCTGCCCCTCTGTCTGAAATTAACCGTTTTTAAGGGGCAGCACCTAGTCATGTGACGGTATCAAATTTGCATGTTGCGATTAATTGCTGAAGCTTTTATCACGGTATATGGTATTATCACGATATTGAAATAAGTTGCAAAAAAGTGTCGTAGTATAACAGGTTTAAGAACTCTTTTGTAATAACAAAAATAACTCTGAATGTTTAAATACCATAATACAATACACAAAAAATATATAAAGTAAAATTTTCAAACAGATGAAAGTGCAAAAGAATTTGGCTATAAAGAACAACAGGTAACACTACAATAAGGTCTCATTATTTAATGCATTAACTAACATCGAGCAATAGCTACATTTGTTACAGAAAGTATTATTTTTTTTGTTAATGTTAGTTAATAAATACAACTGATCATTGTTAGTTTTTTCTCACGTTTCTCACGTTTTCTTAACATGTTAACTAATGAAGCCATATGTCTCAAAGTTTTACTGAACAATAACAAATAATCAGAACATTTCTAATCATTAGGGCATGTTGTAGTCCAGATTAAAATATAAAAATGTTTAAGTTTGAAACTAAATAGCCTATTAAGTCTGTGAGTATTAAGTATTTGGTGCTGTGATGAACAACATTGAGATTATAAAAAAAAATGAATGGCTGTTTGAAGCATTTTAAAAACTTCATTAGCAGTTGCTTTGTTTGCTGGTTTTCCGGGGTAACCGCTGCATTCTGCTGTTCCATCAGCACCCTCTGCTGTCAGAGAGTGAATGTGCACATTCATTCAGTGCGTCTCCTTCACTCGTTCCGCCATGTGCTTGTCATGCATATTGGGCTTGTTTACATCTGAGCGCGTGTCCTTTTGACGCAGAATACAGTGGTGTTGTGCATTTTATACAGTTGATGGGGAAAGTATTCTTAAATGCATTATAAAATTTAAATAACTGGTAATAAATTATTATTTACAGTATTTTGAAGTGCCCACAATAACAATATTGTGCATATTCATTATCGTGATATATCGCATTACCGAATATCGGCACATGTCTAGCGGCACCTTTAAGGCTTGTCAGTAAATGGCCACTATTATGATTGGCAAACATCATTGCATAGGAAACAGTATCAACGGCCACTCGCTATTGCACATGAGTAAGTGTTTTGAAAACAGTATCCAAACCATCATTTACAGAAAAAGCATTATAAAATTATTTAATTATGGTTTGTGATGTAGCTGCTGTAAGATTCAATGCAGTTGGCTGCTTCATCTTTCAACAAGTTTCTTTGCAAACTCTCCATTACCATTGTGCCTCGCTGACAAAACAAAATGCTCCGAACAAACATAATCCTTCAACGTGATCCGGGACTTAATTAAAATAATCAAAATTATCGAGTAGATGTGCACATCCCAAAAAAACAACAAAAAAAACCAAAATGGGCTCAGGTGCTGGAAAAAAAAAAAAAAAAAAAACAAGAAAAAAAAAAAAGGAAGTTTGCACACTGAAAATAACTGCTCCAATAAATAATTTATTAAATAATGCCTAAATAAGCATTATTTATTGGAGCAGTTATTTTCAGTGTGCGGACTTCCCTTTTGTTTTTTCACTTAATTAAAATAAAGCATCCAGTTGTTTCTGATGCTGGGATCCTTCTGAAGTCTGTAAGAGATGCAAACAAGCTGTTTAAACTGAACACGTCAAAGCAAACATTCTTTCACTCCTCTTCCATTTGTCCTGTCAACAGACTCAAGTGTGTGGAATATGTCAGAAACTGAGGGCCCTATCATACAGCTGGTGCAATGCGGCGGCAGGAGCGATGCAAGTTTTTGCTAGTTTCAGCCCGACAAAACAATGTTCAGGCGCATCGTTGGCGCGTTCCTATTTTGAGGCAACTGAAAAAGACTGCGCCATTGACCAACTGAAACCTGGTCTAAAGTCAACGGTGCAATATTTGTTTTGTTATTTAAAGAGCGTGTTAATAATATGCGCCTATAGTCGGTGCACAACGTGCATACACTCTGCTTATTACACACACAAACATGCCTTGTATTAAAGTATTAAAAATAAAAGGATTACTATGTAAAAGATTATTATTATGTGCATAAAGATCAAAATGCTTTGGTGGAATCCAGCTTGTCCCGTAGATGGTCTGCTCACACATTTTAACCTCATGCACGAGCAGATCCATTTCCTCACTAGAGAAGCGTTCAGTATTTCCGCTTGCAAATTCCGCCATGTAAATAGGGAATCCAACTGGCTTTTAAAGGGAATGGTAGATGAGACTATTAGACCAGGAGATTAGAGATTAGACCATGCGCTTAGATTGTTAAAATAGGGCCCTGAATGCACATCTGTATACTGAATTCAGTGTAGACAGCATCAGTGATTATAATGGGTTATATTTGCTTTTCTTCCAGTGTAGGCAAATGTCAACCGTTAAGCAACTGAATACCAGTGGGCGGGGCCTATGGTGCGATTATGAAAAACTATTCGCCGATGTCTTGCAGTCATATGCAAATATATTTGCCAGTGTGACATCACAGGTCACTAAATATCAAAACGACCCATTAAAGGTGCCCTAGAATTAAAAATTGAATTTATATTAGCATAGTTGAATAACAAGAGTTCAGTACATGGAAAAGACATACACTGAGTTTCAAACTCCATTGTTTCCTCCTTCTTATATAAATCTCATTTGTTTAAAAGACCTCCGAAGAACAGGCGAATCTCAACATAATACCGACTGTTGCGTAACAGTCGGGGTGTACGCCCCAATATTTGCATATGCCAGCCCATGTTCCCAACATTATGAAAGGCATTAGACAAGGGCAGCCAGTATTAACATCTGGATCTGTACACAGCTGAATCTTCAGACTAGGTAAGCAAGCAAGAACGATAGTGAAAAATTGCAGATAGAGCAATAATAACTGACATGATCCATGATATCATGATATTTTTAGTGATATCCGTAAATTGTCTTTCTAAATGTTTTGTTAGCATGTTGCTAATGTAGGCTACTGTTGGTTAAAGTTACCATCGATTATTACTGTATTCACGGAGACAAGAGAGCCTTCGCTATTTTCATTTTTAAACACTTGCAGTCTGTATAATGCATAAACACAACTTCATTCTTTATAAATCTCTCCAAAAGTGTGTAATATTAGCTTTAACCACGGAGTACTATCAAACTGGTTCAGAATCAAATATAAACACCCAAATAAATACGACTCAGATGACCCGAAGCATGCATGCAGCATACATGACAAACATCTTGTAAAGATCCATTTGAGGGGTTATATAATCTGTGTGAACTTTGTAAATGCCCTGTATTATAGAGTCGAGAGCTCGGGGGGCAGGGAACATGAGATTTAAAGGGCCAGCAGCCCCTGAATCGGCGCATAGTTAATGATGCCGCAAAATAGGCAGTTAAAAAAATCTATTAAAAAAAATCTATGGGGTATTTTGAGCTGAAACTTCACAGACACATTCAGGGGACACCTTAGACTTACATTACATCTTGTAAAAAAACATTCAATGGCACCTTTAAATAAATGCTTTGTTTATAATTAGGAGGATATTTTAAGCTCTGAAACTTGTTTTAATGTTAAAAGGAAAATCAAGGTAAATTGATTAAAAGATTTCTCATGTCATGACCCCTTTACATTTGCAAAAAAAAAAAAAAACTTTTTATGACAAGGCAAGGTTAGTTGATGTAAAATGGCATGAGGTGTGACTCAAAATATAGAAAGATATTTATAAATAATTCATAATATTAAAAGATATATTTTATATAATATTATTATTTTTTAAAAAATGTATTAAAATGTGTACACTCACATTTATTCAAGGTGTAAGTAAAATGTGTCATTAATTTTTACTTGATGGTTGAATTAAAGGGGCTATATGTAGAATTCAGAAATAACCCTTGTTATTAGCGACACTGGTGGCCATTAAGTGAACTGCAGCCAGCAAGTTGCAAATTGCTCATGCTTGCACTCGTGCAAACATAAAGTACAAGACACTGAATGTGATGCAAGGTTCTGATATACTCATGGCAAAATTCTTTTTCAATCTTTGTTTAGATGTAAAAAAGAAATTGGAAATACCCTTGAAGAGATATACTGGTAACAAACATCCAGACTCCGTCCACACTACCTAGAACGACTTTAGATGAATATGTAAATATGTGCCTCATGCTTTCCTCTCAATAACAAAATAAACACACAACAATAATGACAGAAGTGAGAAAACAGCAGTTAAAGGGTTAGTTCACCCAAAAATGGACTAGAGACTCACCCTCATGTCGTTCCAAACCCGTAAGACATCCGTTCATCTTCGGAACACGGTTTAAGATATTTTAGATTTAGTCCGAGAGCTTTCTGTCCCTCCATTGAAAATGTATGTACGGTAGACTGTCCATGTCCAGAAAGGTAATAAAAACATCATCAGTGTAGTCCATGTGACATCAGTGGGTTAGTTAGAAGTTTCTGAAGCATTGAAAATACATTTTGGTCCAAAAATAACAAAAACTACGACTTTATTCAGCATTGTCTTCTATTCCGGGTCTGTTGTCAATCCGCGTTCACGACTCCGCAGTGACGCTGCTTGTGTAAGAGCTTCTTCCATCGCTCTTAGTTCTTTGTCCGTGTATTCGGATTTAAATAAATATGGTTGACCAAAAAAATGCAAGTCTTCCTCTGTGTCGAAATCCTTAGACATGTTTGCGAAAGTTTTTTTGTTTACAGCGTGCGTCTCCCTCAGACTGTAAACGAAGCTTGGGCGCACCAGATAACACTGCAGAGTCGTGAACGTGGATTGACAACAGACCCGGAATAGAAGACAATGCTGAATAAAGTCGTAGTTTTTGTTATTTTTGGACCAAAATGTATTTTCGATGCTTCAAAAACCTTTAACTAACCCACTGATGTCACATTGACTACTTTGATGATGTTTTTATTACCTTTCTGGACATGGACAGTATACCGTACATACATTTTCAATGGAGGGACAGAAAGCTCTCGGACTAAATCTAAAATGTCTTAAACTGTGTTCCGAAGATGAACGGAGGTCTTACGGGTTTGGAACGACATGAGGGTGAGTCATTAATGACATCATTTTCATTTTTGGGTGAACTAACCCTTTAAGAAAGCATTTGATCAATGTGATGTGAGTATGTTTGCACCAGCTCTGCAATTCTTTGCCGTCATGTTGACAGATGAGGTAATTAAAATTGCAGTTATGATAGTTTTATTATAAAGTATATTTGAGACTATAGAGAACTGGGTATGTGAGACTATAATTTAAATGAATCCCTTTTCTTTGCAGAAACGCTTTCATTATCCTGAACATTGTATAAGCGTTCATGACTACCAAGACCACACTTCTTTGAATTTGGCACATCTTGTTTATCATGGTTGTTGTTAATTGTCATTTACCTTTTTTATACAACAATCCATTGATACTGATGACTCATTTTGCACTCTAGGGCATTTCCACATTTTTGTTAAATAATTCTATTTACAATGGGAATAATATTTTCCTAATATTGTCTATTTAAAGGGTTAGTTCACCCAAAAATGAAATTTCTGTAATTTATTACTCACCCTCATGTCGTTCCAGATTCATAAGACCTTCGTTCATCTTCGGAACACAAATTAAGATATTTTTTGATGAAATCTGAGGGTATCTGATCCACACATAGGCAGCAATGTCATTGCACCTTTTGATGTCCAGGGGTGAGTTTCCCAAAGCCAACCATCATCGCAAGTTCTGTCGTTACCAATATAATTCAATGGAACTTGTGACCGTTGTAATTTCATCAAAAATATTTTAATTTGTGTTTTAATCGAAGATGAACAAAGGTATTACTGGTGTGGAACGACGTGGGGGTGAGTACTTGATGATAGAAATTTCATTTTTGCGTGAACTAACCCTTTAAAAGAAAGAGAATAATTCTTTGTTTCAAAAGCTGACCATAATTGCTTGCTCAAAACATCAAGCACGGATTATTTTTAATTGTTTTCATAAACATTATTAAACTTTTTTTAAATTAATTTTTAAATTCAAATATTTGAAACGGGTTGGTAGCAATATTGATGTTTGGCTTTTGTCGGGAACAGAAATAGTGGAAGCAAACATACATCTACTGCAACAATAATTCTCCCCATGGAATATTTTAAAGCACAAACATTATACAAAGGCTACAATTATACTTCTTTTGTCCTTTATTGCACTGATGCACAACACTGACCTTTCAAATCAAATGCTGGGACACCTGACATTTGTTTTAATGTTTGTGACACGGTGAACAACCATGAGTGTCTTTTTATTGTCCTCTCCCACTCTGGGGCCCCTGTTAAGTTTTGTGGAATGTATCCATCTTACTTCCCACCAAAAGAGCATATTTTCTCCTTTTAAGGAAATCGCTCAGTGTTGTTCTCCGTGTCTGGGCAGACATGAATCTTTGTTAAACAAAAGAGTGGAGAGTGGGTTAAGAGCTGTAAAAAGCATGCTGAGAGGGAAGGACTGTTAGGTAGGAGATGGCAGCACATACTGCAAGTGTGCCAATCTACACTATCTGCCAGCCTATCTGAAGTTATTCAGCGTGGCTCAACAAAGCCATGCTCCATCTGGCCTAACAATCACTCTGGCATTCCTCCGAGCGGCCTGCCAGGCCGCACTATAATGATGCCTCAAATATCAAAGACTGATAAAATTGCGAAGTGGCATTTTCTGTGCTTTTTGCTATGGTAACCCCTTTGGAGCGGTACTGTTGCCCATCTCTGAAGATTTTGAAATCTGTCCACCACCTGCATCTCTGAGCTCAAGAAGAAAGTTGGTTGTGATGGCTTTTTAGTTTGCATTAATGAACATGAGGAAACAGGGGTTGACATTGATCACTGGCTAACGATCTGACAATATGTCATCGGTTACTCTCTCCTTTTTTTATTTTCAAAAGCATCATTTTGATTTCAGTCAGCACTGGTAATTTCCTTTGGAACCGTGTGTAGGTTTTGGTCAACATGGACTGTTTCTGGTAAAGGAGCCTTTGGGAATTGAGGAGCTAAAATTAGGCAAACAAGAAGGAATTGCACTCTAGCATGAGAACTGTTACAGCATACGATACATTATTGACCGCCTTCATTCATGACAGTGTGTTTTTGAATATGGCCTGGGCTCTGATAGTGATCTGCTAAGCGGAATACTTGAAAATGATTTATGGATTAGTGATTTGCCATTCAAAATAGGTCATGATACCAACGGTCTGATATGGTATCGCATTGGACGCTTAGAGCAGGGTAGGCAAATTTTGAGTGAAAACTTTGTCAACATGAAATCAAATTTGACGAATCAAAATTGAACTGAATAATGACACTATTGTCTTTGGTAGAGCTGCTTTATAGCTGAATCAAACTAATTTTGCAACATTGGCAATGTTATTAAATCAACACTGAACTGACTTTAACGGATAGTTTAATTTTCAAAAATACTATGGAAGTCAGTGGGGCCCATTAACTGTTTGATTACCCGTATTCTTGAAGATATCTTCTTTTGTGTTCAACAGAAATAGCAAATTCATACAGGTTTGGAACAACTTGAGGGTGAGTAAATGATGGCAGAATTTTCATTTTTGGGTGAACTATCCCTTTCAGCTGAATAGTGACACTAATCAGTAGAGCTGCTTAAATAGCTGAATTGATCTTGTTTCATCAAAAATTATGAAGTTTATACATTTATTGAACTGAACTGAATTGAGCTGAATAATGAATTTGAAATAATCTCATATTTGATTAAGTTTTCATCAAGTTTGCATCAATGATTTGCATTCATTTCTGTGAATCAGAGCTGTCCCCGATTTTTCTAGTTGACTAGCAGGCATTCATTCAAGCCATTAGTCGACTAATTGCACATTTATATTACGTTTTGTTGTCATTGTGAATTTACACAATCACTTGGATATGCGCCTAATAATAGATCTAGGTTAACATTCAAGTTGCAGCCAAGTGAAGTAAGCCATATTTGAGGTCGATGGATAGGCAAAAGTTTGGATTTTCTGTCCTACATACTGTAATTACCACAAGGACCTGCCGTTAACCATCTGTCCCTCACGGACTGCGTGACGTCGCCACTTCCTGTGGCTCCTCCTCTTCCTGTGCCCCTTCCTAGCTCTTCTAGTCAACTAACCTTTAGTCGACTATTAGGGGGCAGCCCTACCAGATGCCTGTGTGACTTTTTAAAATATTAAATATAAAAAATATAAATGATATTACTATAACTATAAAAGTCTTTTCTATTTGAATATATTTTAAATTCAGAAATCATTATAAAATCCTATTTTTGTTTAACATTTCTTCTTATTATCAATGTTAAAGGTGCCATAAAACATCTTTTTAAAAGATGTAATATAAGTCTAAGGTGTCCCCTGAATGTGTCTATGAAGTTTCAGCTCAAAATACCCCATAGATTTAATTTTTTTAACTGCCTATTTTGGGGCATCATTAAATATGCGCTGATTCAGCATGCGTCCCCTTTAAATTCTAGTGCTCCCCGCCCACCGAGCTCGTGCTTGCCTTAAACAGCATAAACAAAGTTCACACAGCTAATATAACCCTCAAAATGGATCTTTACAAAGTGTTCGTCATGCAGCATGTCTAATCGCGTAAGTATGGTATTTATTTGGATGTTTACATTTGATTCTGAATGAGTTTGATAGTATGCTCCGTGGCTAAAGCTAACATTACACACTGTTGGAGAGATTTATAAAGAATGAAATTGTGTTTATGAATTATACAGTAAGAAACGATGGTAACTTTAACCACATTTAACAGTACATTAGTAACATGCTAACGAAACATTTAGAAAGACAATTTACAAATATCACTAAAAATATCATGTTATCATGGCTCATGTCATTTATTATTGCTCCATCCGCTATTGTTCTTGCTTGATTACCTAGTCTGATGATTCAGCTGTGCACATCCTGCCCTTGTGTAATGCCTTGAACTTGGGCTGGCATATGCAAATATTGGGGGCGTACATATTAATGATCCCGACTGTTCCGTAACAGTCGGTGTTATGTTGAGATTCGCCTGTTCATCTGAGGTCATTTAAACAAATGAGATTTATATAAGAAGGAGGAAACAATGGTGTAAATTCAGGTAACCTAGGGCACCTTTAAAAACAGTTTTTCTGCTTAATATTTTTTGAAACCATGATATACTTTAGCAATCATTGTAATACCTTTGTTTTGTTAATGGCATTTAATATCATATTTGATTTGGGAATGTGAGCTAATGGTACAGCATCACACTGTAAGAAAAAAATCCAAACAGAAAAAGAACTGATAACTTTCTGCCAGGACATTATCCTGTTAATTTTACAGACACAATGCAATGCGTAATTCAAAATACAGGTCAATACTTCATATTAACACAGTACATTGTTCCTTATATTTACATATTGTACCTGCACCTGTACCATTTTGAGTGATCAATCCTTATCTGGCTTCTGTTCCCCTGTCCCCTTGTCTTTTTTGTTTTACACCTCTCATTATTGTTGGTCAATGGCTGCCCATGTCTGTGTGTGAATAATAGATTATCTCACTGCAAGGTCTTTATCAAGTATGAAACGTGGAATGATTTGTCATTAATCCCCTATTCAGCGTCAGACAGAAGGAACAATTGAGGCCATATTTCTCTAGACAATTGCACAATCGGGGGATAAGAAAACAACACATGAAATGAGTTTATAATCCTATAAGTGTTCCATTAGTTTCAGTCTCATGTTCCCCTTGGAATTTATATGCATACAAATGATCGTGCATATCCTCTGCTGTCTTTATGAGTTTGATTTGAACCGTTATTAGTAGTGATCACTCAAACGCCTTATCAGCTGGTTTGAACTGTAAGACTAACAGAAAAGCACGATTCACATGACAAACACGATTTACATGAGGTGTATTTGCTCTGCAGTTCACTGATTCTTAAGTACACTTTATTTCGATAGTCCACTTTAGACATTCTACTAACTGTAAGCAACTTTTCAACTACATGTCAACTAATTCTTACTAAAGTATTAGTAGACTGTCTGCTTAATATCTGCTAACACTTTATTTTGATGGTACGACAACAGACATTCTACTGACTATAAGTAACTTTGCAATTATGTCAACTTATTCCACTAATCCTAATCCTAACCCTAACAGTCTACTAATACTCTAATGAGAGTCAGTTGACATGTAGTTGCAAATGTCTTAAGTGTACTATTAAAATAAACTTTAACCAGAAATTATATATCAATGCATTATTTTGGATTTACCAATTTTTCACAAAATGGGGCAACTCAATGCCAAGACTGTCAAATACAAAAACAATCTGCAAAAAAAAAAAAAAATTACTTAAAGTAAAAAAGTCACTTAAAGTTAAAGTCACTTTAGTAAATTAATTTAAATTATAGGTGTTGAAGGCAGACATATTTTCATATTAAATGTAGTATATTTGGTATATGATATATTTTGTCAGGCCGTGAATAAATATAAAGCTTTTAGAGTATCATCAGTGTTACAGTGAAAACTAACACCATGCTCCCAAGGGTGAAAAGCAATGGTCCTAGTACTGAGCCTTGTGGTACTCCATACTGAACTTGTGATCGATATGATACCTCTTCATTTACTGCTACAAACTGGTATTGTTCGGATAAGTATCATTTGAATGCCAATGCAATTCTACTAATGCCAACATAATTTTAGAGTCTATTCAAAGTAATGTTGTGGTCGATAGTAACACTGTAACACTAATAGAGATATACAACCATGATGAGCAAATAATGTTTACTCTAATTAAAAATTAAAATTTTACTTTTAACTCTAATGAGAGCAGTCTCAGTACTATGATATGGTCTAAATCCTGACTGAAAATCCTTGCATATACCATTTCCTTCTAAGAAGGAACATAATTACATGTATTTTTGACTGCAAAGGGACATTTGAGAAGTGGTCTGTAATGAACTAATTCTCTAGGATCAGTTTGTGTTTTTTAATGAAAGGTTTAACAGCTTGCTTAAAAGTTTTGGGACATATCCTAATGATGAACTGATAACATTAAGAAGAGGATCTATGACTTCTGGAAGCATCTCTTTCAGTAGCTTAGTTGGTATAGGGTCTAACATGCATGTTGTTTATTATGATGATTAAGCAAGTTTAGACAATTCTTCCGCTTCTGTAGCAAAGAATGAATGGAATTCTTCCCCAGGGAGTCTACAGTGCACTGTCTGCTGTGATACTGTAGACAGTTGCATGGTTATAACTTTCTCTCTCATAGTATCAATCTCTGCAAGTAAAGAGATTCATGAACTCATTACTGCTCTGCTGTTTGAAAACATCCGAACTTGTTGAAGCTTTATTTCTTGTTAATTTAGCCACTGTATCAAATACATACCTAGGGTTGTGTTTGTTTTCCTTTAACTTCTTTAAACTCAAAGGAGCAACCATATCTAAAGTGCTGGACAAAGAGAGAGCTGATAGTTTCTATTCCAACATTGAGTTCTTCTAAGATATTTTGTATGTTGAGAAGTTGAAACGAATCAGGAAGATTATTTATAAAGCAATCTTTAATGGTAAAAGTGATAGTTCTACCATATTTGTATCAATGAGTTGGTTTTGCAGCCTTGGCTAAATGGAGTATACACAAGACTAATGATCTGATATGTCATTGCTTTGCTGCAGAATTTCAACATCATCAACATTGATTTCATGTGTCAATATTAAGTCTAAAGTATGATTACAACAATGAGTGGGTCCTGACACATTGTCTAACTCCAATAGAGTTTAGAGTGTCTATAAATGCCAATACCATTGCATCTTTCCATTATCTACATAGATATTAAAATCACCAACCATTAAGTCTTTGTCTGCAGCCAGTACTAACTCTGACAAAAAATCAGTACAAAAGTTAATCAGGATTTATTGTTTATACTAGATAATGTTATAAAAAGCACTATCACTTCAAAATAATTTTGAAACCAGACCTCTAAGTAATACTGAAAATATTACTATGAATGCAGCAACACCTCCCCCTTTGCCCTTCAGACGAGGCTGGTTTTAGCCAGGTTTCCATCAAACAGCACATCTAGGTTATGATCTATGATCATATTTAGCCAGCATGGGATGCAGGTTGCTGGTTTGCTAGTCCCCAGCATGGGATGCTGGTTGCTGGTTCCCAGCATGAGTGTTCAACTTTCAAAAGAAATGTGTTAAACATAGAAAAATACAAGCAAAAACAATGCTTGTCCCCAAACCACTGCTTGCTTACAGACAGCTGGCCTACTTAGAATCAACCAGCTTTACCAGCTCCATTTTGCTTGAGAACAACATGAATACACTGCGTTCCAAATTATTATGAAAGTGGCATATCAGTAAGATTTCAGTAGAATAAACATTCAGATTTTAGTTTTTCTAAGAAAATGTTTGTTTGCTTATTTATCCATGTCTTTTTAGATAACTGGTATCAATCTCAGACAAAATAATTTGCCAGGTCTATAGAAACCCTACTTAGAGGTTGTTCCACATTATTAAGCAAGTCACAGTTCTCATGCAATATGGGGAGGAAGAAAGATCTTTCTGAAGATGAAAAGCATGAAATGGTGCAATGTTGTGCAAAAGGCATGAAAACAACTAATATTGTGTGAAAACTGAATGAAGATTATCGAATTATCATAAGATTTGTGAGTGATTTAGAGCACAGCAGAACTCGGCCAGATAAAGGCTTATTAAAGAAAATTCCTGTCGAAAAAATGTATTGTATTAAAAGGGCAGCTATGAAAAAAAAGCCAGTGTTGAGCAGCAAACAGGTATTTGAAGCTGCTGGTGTCTCTGGAGTCTCAAGAAGCTCTCCATGCTTGCTGGCAGTTGATTACTAAAACTAAAATCTGAATGTTTTTTTTTGTATTGAAATATTACTAATATGTCACTTGCATAATAATTTGGAATGCAGTGTATGCTGGTCCACCAGCTAGACCAGCATAAACCAGCCTGCACCAATACGGAATCCATGATTGTTTATTCTGGATTTTTCAGCAGGGAAGCTTTATCATTTGTTTATTATATCTGTTTTATCACCCTCAAATTGGTTTGGCAGTTTTTTGTATTTACCAGTTTAGGGAACAGACACAGTCTCTATATTAAAATATCTAGGTTAAAGGAATCTCTATGTACTGAGATTAATTGGACTTCTGTGACGTGAGGCAGCTAGCAGATGGTTGGTTTAACCAATCTGTCTGCTTCCTGACCTGGGCCCCAGTTAGTCAAGTTTCAACTCTAAGACTATGTGTAAGGTCTGCCCCAAAAACTTGGGGTCCAATTGTCAATGTTATTCTGTGAACACCACTTAGACATCCAGCCTATGTATCTCGTCACCCCAGTAAGCAGGGGTGGAATCAACCTACAAATTGCTTACAGAGTAGCCTGAGTAAGTGATAGTGTAATATCATAATTTGATGTAAAAAAAAAAAAAAAGAAAAAAAAATATCATCTCTAATAAATGTCATTGCAGAAATGTTGTTGCTTCCCAAACGGTGGGTAAAATCACATGTTTTGTCTCATATCTCAAGAATCTGTGAGTTATGTTTAGTGGGAGGTCAGTGTCATATACAAAACGCCATTGTTTGTAGTGCTGGTGCCCACATGGATGACGAATCAGAAACTGTGCTGATTGTTAATGTCATTAGTCCAGGCAGATCCACAGATCTTGAGGTCTTATCATCCGCCCATGGGACATTAGTACCCAGCAGGAGTGTGTGAGTGGTAGTAACACAGTGTATCTGAGCAGTCATCTGTCCACCCCATGTCCTCCTCGAACTCCAGTTCTCATGCACTCTCGCACAGATGGTCCATTTCTTGCCATCATCTCTGCCACACTGCCATTTCTAATCAAAGGAGAAAAGCGATTCAATATTTCCACAAACAGACCTGCTTGTGCAATAATTGAATAATCAAATTTACCCGTTGCATGATTAAAAATAGATTTGTGAAAGAGAACTTGGAATGCAGTTGCACTAGCAAGGCCATCTGACAAGCACTGTCAAATGAACTGTGGTGTTGTCAATGAAAATGACTCATCACGTAGAGCCAAGATGCACTCTATACGAAGGCATTTATCCATTGATGTGGTGAGGTATTGATTGCATTCACAAACCCGGCTATGGGGGATTTTCTCTGATTATTTCATAAGTTGACACTTTTCTGTGAATAATCTCACATGCTGTGGTGTTGAATGGAGGTGTCTGGAATCTCAAGAAAAAAAAGAGAGATTTATGACTCAGTTTTCAGTTCTGTTGGTGGAACCAATATTTCAGTTTGATTTTGCACATACTTTTCTTTGGTTTCAGTCTTTGTTTGTCAGTTGTAAAGCTGTTATGTTTCCATTTTGGAGTATATTCATCTTCCTGTTTGGATGGTTTCTTGTTTGGATTATCTTAATAAACTGCTTGCGAAAAGATCCTCAGCTCTCCACTTCTCTGCGAACCATAACAGTCCTCAGAACTTTGACTACCTTTCTCAAAGTTATGAACAAAATTCTTCCAGTAACATTAAATAAATGTTCTTTTAAAGTTATCTGGGTGCGTTTCCCTGAAGCATCATAAGCCCAAACCATGGTGTCTACAATCAACTTTGCTCACAATGCTTTTTAGAAATGCAGCCCTGGTCTTTAATAATGTTCTCAAAACATTAACACAAAATGTTTTAATAAACTGGATGTTTTGAACTTTCAGAGGACATTCAGAAACTTTCATAACTTAATGACAATGGTACATATTTTGATTAGCTGGGTATCAACAAAAAGTAAGGATACATATAAAAAGCTTTATAAAAGAGGTGTATTTTTACATTAGTACCACAGTTTTTACACTATTTAATGGAATAGACCTACAAATTGCTTAGAGAGCAGTCTTGGTTATCTTTGGATTTTCAGCTGAGTGAGTGATCATTTAAAAAAATGAGAAAAAAAACAAAAAACATGTTAATATTCTAGTGATCATTGCTTGTTTTGTCTCATCTCTCAGGAGTCAGTGAGCTAAACGCTGGTGGGGTAGTCTGAGCTTTGTGACTTCATTTCCAGTTCTGTCAGAGGAACTCAATATTTCAGTTTGATTCTGCTCATGCCTTTAAAAAATGACTTTATCTGTTTTTGATCCTTGTCATCCACAGGTCTAAAGAACTAATCAAAGAGGCCATTCTTGACAATGACTTCATGAAGAACCTGGAGCTGTCTCAGATTCAGGAGATTGTGGACTGCATGTACCCCGTGGAGTATGATAAAGAAAGTTGTATCATCAAAGAAGGCGATGTGGGCTCTCTGGTCTATGTCATGGAAGGTAGGTCATGTACAAGTATCTTTGCTTTATCCTTATATGTTTATTTTACTGTGTTTTACTACTGCACCAGATGATTTACAGACAGGGCAGTAAGCCACAAGAGGCTATGTATTACTCTGACTTTACCATGTGTTCTTTGGCACAACTTTGTAATCATACAATACACTGTTAGCCTGGGTGCCAGCCCAAACCCAGCCCACAACATTTTTTGGACGGGAAGTTCGGTCTGGACTCGATCCATTGTGGAGTAATTATGCTCGGCTCCCAGAAGGCCGAGCCAATCAAATTGCCAGGGCGGGCTTTAATCGATGATGGACAGGCTATCTGCGGTTACGTAACCACCCACGTCATCAAAGAGCGCTTGGGGAGTTTGATTGACAAGCGATCTAACCAATCAGATGCCGCATCCGCCATTTTGTCCAACAAAGCAGTCAGGAGTTAAAAGATTAACATCGGTGGAGTTAAACTTGAAAAATTGTGCATATTGACGTCTTTCTGCGTTTGAAACAACATTCATTCTCATGTTCATTCATGTGTATTTGATGCTATAAATGGACTAGTAGGAAGAGATGATCGGTTCACGAGCCTCTTGAGCTGAGGCGCTACAGCAATCTGTCACGATCATGGTCACAACACATTAAAGAGCCACAAAACGGTTTTTATTGTTTGAATTTTTTTAATAACTACACAGTATGAAAGCTGGGACTTTGTTTAATATCATAAGTAACCTGCTCTGTCTCGTCTGTCGATGTGTTGTCCGTTTCTTCTTTGCTCCGCGATGTATTTTCCACTCTGTGTGGCGTGACAGCGCCACGGCTTGTCGGACAAAGCAACAGTAACTAAGGGGGGCGAGTCTTTGCAAAAGGTCAATTAGTTTACAACAATGATGGCTGTTGAAGAACTGAGATGTGTAGATTCCGCCATCGCGTCCGTTATAGAAGATATCGACAGCGCATTAATTTTAAAAGAGGAACAGAGGACATTTGTCGATGGGAAAGATGTCTTTGCCGTCCTTCCTACGGGATTCGGCAAAAGTTTGATTTATCAGCTGGCCCCGATGGTCGCTAAGAAGAGTTCTGTTGACAACTATGCATCGCTCAACATACGTCACTTACTCTGTAGCTCTGATTGGTTGTAGGTCTATCCAATTGAGGTATTTCCTTGATCGGTTGAAATACGCCCCCATAATCAAAGCCCAATGGAGCAGTATCAGACTCATATTCTGACTAGAATTGAGTATGACCACGTCAGGCTAATACACTGTAGTGCTTTGCTTTATTTTGAATCCTGAAAATGTACTTTCCATACATAATTTGAAAAAGACATGCTTTTTTGATTATTTAAACAAAATGTTTAGCATTATTTACAAGAATTATTTAGGGTGCATTCATGTAAAATGGAACTACGTTTTGACATTGCAATGACTGTCAAAAAGTGGCCCAGTTTACCTCATTTCACCTCATGAGATGAGACAGCCAGTAACATTTTGCAATACTCATTATTACAACTCATTTGTTAACATTAGTTAACATTTTTTTTTTTTACATTTTTTGCAGCATTTATTCATCTTTCTCAGTGTTAACTAATGTAAACAGCTTGATTACAGTATGTATTTGAAATGTATTAGTATAGATGTGGCCAAAAGTATTGGCAGTGACAAATATTGTGTTTTGCAAATTTTGGTGCTTCAGTATTTGTAGATAAATTTTTAATTTATGTCACTTCCAATACTTTTTGCCATGGCTGTAAATGCTGAAATTAACATTAAGGTTAATAAATGCTGTAGAAGTATTTTTCATTTGTAGTTCATGTTAAAGGATTGGTTCACTTCAGAATTCAAATTTACTGATAATTTACTCACCCCCATCCAAGATGTTCATGTCTTTCTTTTTTCAGTCAAAAAGAAATGAAGTTTTTTTGAGGAAAACATTCTAGGATTTTTCTCGATACAATGGATTTTCAACAGCTACCAACAGTTTGAAGGTCCAAATGTCAGTTTCAGTGCAGCTTCAAAGGGCTCTACACGATCCCAGCCGAGGAATAAGGGTCTTATCTAGCAAAAAATACTTTTTAACCACAAATGCTCTTCAAAGAGCCCTTTGAAGCCGCAATTTGGACCTTCAAACCATTGGTAACCGTTGAAGTACACTATATGGACTATAAACCTTAATTTCTTAATTTTTCTTAATTTCCTCGACTGAAGAAAGAAAGACATGAACATCTTGGATGACATGGGGGTAAATAAATTATCAGGAAATTTTAATTCTGAAGTGAACAAATCCTTTAACTAATGTAGTAATCTACTGTAATGATAACAAATGAGACCTTATTGTAAAGTCTTACTGTCAATATCTGACTGTTGATAAAACCTGTCATCAAAAATTCAAGAGACACTGTGAATTTGTTTCTCATTCCTGTTTCTTTTTTAAGTGGAATAATGCTAGGAATATTTCACGTGTGTCACCAAGTGGAGTTCTGGAGAAAAATACCTTCCAATCCTAAAATTTCTAGATGATTAAGCAGTTTATAGCTACAGTTTGGGGTTTGGTTTTGCTCTGTGTGGATTAATTACCTCTTGCAAATTAGATTTTATGATGATAAAGTTTGTAATGGTTCTCACAGGCCCACTTTTTTTTTAATTAATGACTATTATTAAAGGAAATACTCCATGTAGTGGCTCACAAATCACTTTATTATCTGTAGAGAGCCACAGTAGAGGAAACAAGTTGGTTTGGTTAGTTTGCTTGTTTCCTTAGTTTACACACAACATGTGAACAGAACCATGTTTAGCTCTCTGAAATAGGGCTGATGTGGTTTGAATGTTGGTTTAGAACTGAACCTGAAGAGTAATAACAGTAACCTGATTTAATGCACTTCCAATTTAGCTTTTCAACTCCAGACGGACGGTTTGAATGGCGAGTTTTATGGTCACCTTGGATCTTTTCAAAGACATAATGTAGATTTCTTTCCTCTTTTATCACTTTATATTTTTGTATGGTCTGTCGCAGGTCCTGCTGCAGCGCTGTACGTGGCTGCATGCCGTAAACAAACATAAACAAAAGTCCTAGATGTATTCAAATCTTATTTAAGTGATCAGTCGTCCACATGGCTGGTTTCAGACGCCACAGGGGTTTTCTGAAGACAGGGCCCCACCCTCTGTGCTATAGCGGTCTCTGGAAGCATTTAAAAGTTCACTTGTGGCCTGTCTGAAAAATAGTCTGACGTTGATTGTGAAATGAACCTAGTTAAAAGAGACTTTATGGTGCCGAATTAGTCTCCAGGTTGCACTTTGCAAATATTAAGCATTATTAAGATGGGTTCTAACTTTAAAGATGTCCCTTGAGCTGATTTGCGTCTGCTTGGCCACTGATTGCATAGACGTAAAACAAATCAAACTAATTTTAGCAGTGTTGCCAACTAGGTGGGAACACAGAATTTGCTTTAACATTTTCAAGGGTCATTGGAGGTATAGCAGGGAAAAGATTGCTTCCAAAATGTTTAAGTCAAGTTTTAAATTCATCATTAAGCACTGTAGGATTTTGTTATTTACAAAAAATAGAGTGGAAATATTCTGCGAAGGACTATGAATAGGTATTCAAGTGAGGCAGATGTACCATTCTGTTAAGTAGAGCCACTTACTGTGCAGCTTTTTCTCAGTACTGCGCCCATGAACCACTTTTTCCTCTCCAAACTAACCCCTGCTAGTCGCCACAGGAGGCATGCTCTTTACCTCCAAACCTTTCATTCTGCTTCCAGTAATGTACACTCTGCAGGCGGCTCACCTCCTCCTGGTGTATTGTTGTCCCTGTAGAATATGTCTCACTAGTCGCCTCTGGCGACAGAGATGCTAATTTCCTCTAATTTATTGCCTTGCCCTTGTGTCGGCCCTCTCATTTGATTCCAAACCCCCTAAGACTGGTTGTGGTCCATATCACTAATGAATTTAGCGTTTTTGGCGTTACTCAAGTCACCTTTATTTTCATAGCGCTTTATACAATATATTGTTTAAATGCAGTTTCAGAGAAATAAACAGGAAAATAACAGAATCAATGATGAAAACTTCATCAAGTATGAGACAAATTAAATTGTGCAGTAAAGCAGAGCTAAAAATACAATAGTGTTATTATTCAGCTCAAATCAGTTCAATGTTGATTCAGTTCAGTTCAATATCTGTGTAAAGTTCATCATGAAACAAGTTTAATTAGGTGGAGGCAGAACAATTCCCCTGACCACTTCATTAATGCTAGCTAGCAAGTGTTGTTAGCATATTTTTTTTTTTAGAAATGACTGGAGAAAATCTGATTTTATCTGAATATGTAAGGTCACTCACTGTCTGGAACGGCGATTGTTATTTGAAAAAGTTAACCTAAAAGGACGCAACCAGATTGGCTGACCCGTACACACTCATTCAATGAATGGACGATCTGACAGGATTAACGTTACCTCCTGACTACCTGATAGAGAAACCAAACGTGTATAGTTAAGAGAAACTGAGGGCGTATAAATCTTTAGTTGTACTACTAAAAAAGTTAGCTAACTTATGCGATAAAAAAGTTAGCGTTACGTGAAAATTACTTAACTTGTTCCCCAATTTCTGATTAGGTGGGCATGCATGAAAAACTTTACACACGGAACCAAACCATAATCCATACCAACAAATGACAATCGTTTATTTAAACTTATATACAGGGGTGCACATAACTTTTTTGGTCTGGTTCTCAAGGGAGTACCTGGAGATTTTGCTTGCTACTCACACTTTACACGACACATCCTAAAAGCTGTCCTAATCACTTTCCTCCTGACTGCTCTCCTCACTATCTTCTTTTCTCTCGAACATGGTAGATGATGATAATGATTTTTTTTTTTTTTTTTTTTACTAACATTAATGACAGCAAAGGCTGCTGTCATTTTAAGAAGGAAAGCACGGACCGAATAACTGACACACATCCGGTTTCTTTCTCAACACTTAACTTATGACGTAACCGAGAGAATACTTGCCGAGACAGGTATTTTGACATAATTTTGTGTGTATGTTTCCTTTCAAGCGCAAGTAAACGCGAAAGCAGAATTAATTCGGTGTTCGAGCGCTGTCTGACTCTCATCATGCGCGCGTTTCGGGGGGCTGTGCGCACAGATTACAGTTCGCAAGTCCCGATTTTCGCCTCTTCTTCCGCTTTTAAAGTCGTTTGAATGTGTTAATTGGCGAGACAAAACACGTCCAAATTACAAACTTTCACTCTATGATGGTTAAATATAGCAGTTATTCCGTGAATCACATGCATGCCGAACCGTTGGACCTTATCCGTATGGATCACGGATTAAACACATTTATTATTAATGAAATAGACTTCTATAATGAAATAAAGTTCTATATTACCACAAAAACACAAGATACTCGATCCTAATTAAACTACACCAAAAACGAAACCCCTTTGCATTATGGCAATATAATTTGCAAACACGACACACAAAAGCTTTTCAATTCCTCGAACAGCACAATAATAAAAATGATACATACCAAAACAGCAATAAATAGGCTAGCCTACATCTATAGCATATTTAAGTGTAACTAAGACTTTTGAGTGCACTCACCATTAAAATAGTTGAAGGCGGCAGGTCTCCGAGTGATAGTCATTAATAAATACGGCCTAATTATGTTTCGAGTTCCGTTTTGTGTAATAATGCGTTAAATATGAATTTTATGCTCAGGCGGAGGGTGAACCAACTCCAGGGTAAGGAGATGCGATTTCCATTTAAAAACATATTTAAACAGATTTCCTCGAAATAGCTTTAACTTACTTGTCACAGCACAACCTACATATCCCAACATAAACACTGCTGATAAATTATTATTTGTTAATAAAGTGTTTACGTTCACAAACCACTGTTAATTTTAACAGATTACGCACATGGAATTTGGCAGAGAGTGTGCAAAAGGCGCTCTCTTTATAATCAGTAAAAAATCTCGCTCATCTTAGTTCATTGCGATCTCAAGAAGTTCTGTAACAATGAATTAAACTGACTGCATAATTACATAACAATTTACATAATTTTTTTGTTTACCAAAATCTGTTGATTTCTGGAACGCAATGACAAGTCAGAGGTGTTTAAGTTAGCACTGAACAAGCGGCGAGTGGATTTTGAGTTGTAGACGCTGGCAAATATTCCCTCATTATAATTCGTTCTAGAAATCAACAGATTTGTTCGTGATTAGCTACAGTGCTCAACACTCCAACGTTCTAAAGTATTGTCGTTCTTCAGAGCGCAAACACAGAGGCGCACTGGATCATTTGCCAAATATGTTTCGCCAATATGCTAATATTAACTGATCCTAGACCAGTAGTTATGTGCAGTTTTTCCCTCTACAAGCAATCAGAAGCAGCAGCAGGTAGGCAGTGGTTTGAGTGAGAAAATAGTCTCAAGTCCATCGCCGAACCACACACACTCCGCCTAATTTCTATTTCATATTTCTGAAGACAATGTGTTATTTAAAGTCATTTAAAGTTGTAGAGAGAGTTTTCCTATGAGCTAAATGCTGCTGAAGACATTTCGTTCTGGAATATGTAAATAGCCAGATCCACAAATGAGGTTTTTGCTCTCAATCGGAAGTTTGCTGGATGACTATTAGGGGGGCACGTTGTGTCATCTGGGGGGGCACTGCCCCCTAATGCCCCCCCTTGGCGACGGGCCTGACGCGATGCCAGTTTACACTTTCTTCATAAGTTGAATACGGAAGACGGTCTGGCGGAAGCTAGATATTTTACTACATAACTTGTTAAATATGGATATTCTATGGTAAATTTGAATTTTATTAAAGGGGTAGGGTTAGGGTATGTTTAAGCTTGTGGGTATAATTACCAGATTGGTCTGTATTTGATTGTATAATTTATTTTTTGTTTTAATAATAGCTGTTATTTCATACTTCATAAGACAATGTTAGCCTTACAAACATTTCATACATAAAACAAAATGTACTTGAAAAGATTGTTTCAGTCAATGACATCCACGATTGTTTCTTTGCTTTATAGTAATTATTAGTTGACATAACTTGTGAGGATGTGGTTTATATTACTGCAGGATGCAGACAGTCCCTTCTCCTTTCAAAACAAATCTCTGTTTGTTTGAGCATCTTGACCAGCCCAGCAACAGTGGCTTAACCAATGACTTGAGTTTAGGTGGGATTCTCTGTCCAATGGCAGGTGGGGAGAGTGTCTGTGAAACCTGTTTAAAAACAGAAATGTAACACAGTTCACCTTAACTGGCCTATACAGTTAGCTCCAATAACTCAACCAAACTTCTACTAAATGACTAGAAAATACAGTGGATATTCAATATACACCACCTAATTCCTGCCATCTATTCATTTTTTATTAATATTCTGAATTAACTTCAAACAGATGTCTTTGTTAAAACAGCTGTCTGAATTTGAAGTAATTACGTGTTTGAAGCAACAGGTCACCAGATTTTCTGGGAAGCAAGTGAAAGAATTCAAGGTTAGGAACATATTAATCTGACAGCTGTTAATGATAAACCTTTAGAGATTCTTTGTGCTTAACTTCACATATCAGACACCACTAAAAAGATTTAGAAATTTAACTATATTGTTCAATTAACCTCTGACAGATTGAATTGATTGATTGTAAAAATGTATTGTTGTTGATTATAGGCCAGTGATATTCAATTATATTGAAATAAGTAACTGATTTTAAAGCATTTTTTAATCTAATGTGTTGTTTACTCATTCATTTGGGTTTTATATTGGTATTATTGAGGTATTCAGCTAATCTTTGTTTATTTCTGGAAGTTATCAATTATGTAATATTCTACATAGTGTGTGCTTGAAGTCTATTATCTCTTTTGTAGTGTTCTATTTCTATGGTGAAGCAATAGGCAGTACTAATGAAGGCCACTGCCTGTGGGAAAGAGCTGTTTTTGTGTCTGGACATTTGATTTTACATTTCTGTGGTGCTTCATGCAAGGTATCAGCTGAAAGATGTGGTGAGCGGGGCATGAGGGCTCTCTGACTGCCCCCTTCCTAGATGTTGACTCATAAATGTCCTGGAGGGAGGGCGGATTCCAACTGATGATTTTCAGCCTGCTTGGATCCAATGCCATGACAGATCCATATCAGATGATTACGGATGAGTTGAGGATAGATTCAATGATGCCGCTGTAGAACTGGACCATCACTGCCAGTGGCAGGTTGAAGTTCTTGAACTTTCTCAGGGCTTACTTCCTCTTTAGTAGCGATGTGCATATTGACTAGTTGGTAGGTTGCCTGACTAGTATTATTTCACTAGACTGTGATGAAATATTCCCACAGTTATTAATAGCATACGTTTTTTTGTTGTTGTTGTTGTTTTTATATTTTTGCTACTTTGTGTTATGTTGCATTGGCATCAAGTTACACAAAAAATAGTTAAGACAGCAGCTGAGGGAGTGATAGCAAATTTAGCTAAAATACAAAAGAACTGGCACAGTGCTATTCATGCTCTCAAAGACATTAAACTTGCAACGTTTCGACCACAAGGTCTTTGTTAAAGACTTTGTGGTTGAAACGTTGCAATAAATGTCTCTGGGAGCATGAATACCAGTGTGCTGGTTCTTCTGTATTTTAGGTTTCTTTTTGATCAAGCACCTGCCTGAGTTTTTTTTGGATGTGCACATGCTACTTTGAATTCAGTGATAGCAAATTTGATATCTTCCTCTTTTCTAACCAACGCAATCAATTTCTTCATATTTTTCCTCTTTTGTAAAGTCTTAGAAATGCTATCGTGGATTTTTTCTTTTGCTATAGGAGCAAACGGGAATACAAAAATTACATTTGTTGTAGTTTCCGTTCACTATATAGAAGTTTACTCGGTCCCACTTTATATTAGGTTTCTTTAGCTACTACTGTATGTACTAATATTTAAATTATTCATTTGATACAATGCACTACATACATGATGTTTTTACACTGTACTTATATAAATACCTGTATGTAATTACAGCTGTAATTAATTTCTGTAATTACATCCATAATTACACTGTTGACACTTCCCTTACCTTTTAACCCACCTTTAAGGCTCCAATATTCTCACTGCAAAGTTATTTTTCTTTCTTCTTAAAAGAAAGTTCGAAATACGTGAGCAGCTATGTTCTGTTATCGAACATCTGACTGCCCACACTGCTGAGAGTGACATTTAGATGAATATGTAAATATGTGCTGCGCACTTTCCTCTCAATAACAAAATAAACACACAACTAGATTTAGTAAACAGCAAGCATTTTTTTTTATAGAAAGCTTAAGAAAAGCATCTGATTATAACAACATATATGTTAGCACAAGCTCTGCAAATTAGCACTCCAGTAAAGTCACGTCAAATGGCAAAACGATTGCTTAAAGGGTAGATTCACCCAAAAATGAAAATAATGTCATTTGTTACTCACCCTCATACCGTTCCACACCCGTAAGACCTTGGTTCATCACACTAAGCAGTGTGTTAGTGTGTTTATGTTTTCACCCACGGAGATCTTACTTTGAACATACTCAACAGATGAAATGAGTCAGAGAGTTCCACGTAAAAGAAGGTGGAGCCTCAGCGCAAACCTCCTATTACGTTATCGTCACGGCCCAATGGTAGTACGAAGGTGTTCTGCAGCTGGAGCAAAATTTTCCTGAGAGTTTGCTTTGGCAGGCCATTTAGAACTCGTTTTGGCCTGATTTTGCTCAAAATGACGTCACGTCAGTTCATTCTTCGATTTCATTTGAAGTATATCGGGGCCTTTAAACCTACCTGTACCACCAAACCTTGTTCCTAACCTTACCCGTATCCCACCTCAATAGCAGCACAGGTGTTCTGCAATACAGTATGATCACAATAAGTACTTATTTTTTGATGTAAGTACATAGCAGATAAGGACACCTAATAATAAAAAGTGTGACCGTATACCTAACTAGGAGTGTGTGTGTGTGTGTGTGTATATATAATTTGTGTGCGTGAACTTTGGTGTAGTGAAGAGAAAAATCTCTTCTGTCTTCAGAGCATTCAGTTGTAAATTCTGATTGTACTAGGACACCAGGTGTTTCACTTCCTTCCTATAAACAGATCCATTGTTGTTGCATATTAGGCCAGTCAGCGTCGAGTTATCTGCAAATTTGAGGATCTTAACAGATGATTCCTTCGAAGTGCAGTCATTGATGTAGAAAAGAGAAAATAAGTGGAGACAGCAAACTGCCTTCTGGTAGTCCAGTACTGGTAGACAGTGTACTTCCTGTTGTACTTCCAGTTATACTTACTGTTGCTGAGGAAAATTGCACAATTGCATCAAACGGCATGTCTTGCTGATGTTTCTTTGCTTTGGGTATACATGTGTGTATTGGTGATATGTGTGTATAATGGTGGTCTACATTTGAGCATGGCAGCTTTAGCTTTTAATCTTTTTAGCTGGCCCCCTTTCCGACAATGTACACAATTGGAAATGGAAGAACCAATCAAGCAGATTGCTGGGGTTAAGTGAGTTGTGCTCAAAGGTTGTAGGAAAGGTTATGATCTCAATAAATCTCCAGACTATGGGTCATCTCTACATGTAACCTTTGTGCAAGCAGATCAGATTAATAACCATGAGCCTCCAAGTTTGACAGAAACACTATGGGTTTTGGTGACATACAGATTCATCAAAGCTTTTCCCTGAAGTCTTTTTTTTTTTTCCTGCATGATGCTTCTTAAAATCCCCATATTGATATTGAGCCTGGTAGGCATCCATATAATTTCTTAATGTTTTGTACCAAGTGACTTTAAGCCTCAGACTTAATAAAATGAATTTATTTGTGTAAAAATTTGGGCCCGCAATATTCTCTTTATTGAGTTTTAACACTTACAGTTACAGTCACCAGGCATTAAAAAACAAAACAAAAAACAAGCCACATAATCGTGATTCAAAACACATTCCAGAGTTTTCAGAATTCACAGTCAAGTAATCGTGTCCCATGTTTGTTCAGTCCATAAGTTATTTAATATGAAAGGCTTGACATCAGTTAGGAAACATCTGAGTAATAAGTATAATGAATGTGGCTGTGTTTGATCCACTTCTAAAAGTGGCTTTGACACAGACCTCATATTGTTGCAAATATTCCAAAATAAAGTCAAAGTGTTTAACAGTTGGCAAATAACAATTTAAGATAACAATTTAAGTAAAGTGACAACAAAATCACACCATGCTGTTTAAGAAGAGGACCAGTCTTTAGTTATCAGGCTGATCTCTGAGCCGTCATCTGTGGTTTCATGCGTCACACACGAAAGCTTTATTAGAATTCACTGATGTTCTGCCAAGTTTAACCAATGATGAGTAGTGCTGGATAATAAAACATGTTTCAAGATGACCATCAGTGACGTAAAATAATGACAACATTTTGCGCAAGACCTCCTTTCCTGCTTACGTAGGGTGAAGAGTTGGCAAGAGACCCACTACATTTCCAGCACGCAAGTAAGTGTGATCCGAACAGGAAAAGCCCCCCCTTGACAGAAGCGATGATGAAACTGAGCTATACTTAGCCATGTGAGACGTGAACACTGAGAGCATGACTTGCCACATTTGCTTTTGGAAAGACACAGATGCAGCGGATCTATGCTCTAGAAAACAGCCAGTAACAGTTTCACCAGTCTTAGGCCAAACTGCCACAAACTGTCCCTGCATGCCGATGGTTGCGTAGCAACCCCACAAATGCTCACCCGGGGTAGTTTATTCACATCTACATTAATATACTGTGCCCCACAAACCCAGCATGGGGTACTGCGTAAGATTGTCTGAAGTTTCAATTATGTGGAGCAGAATATGTATGAACTAGGGTGAGAAAACATGTTAGCTGTCTGTCTGGGAATCTCACTGTTTAAGTGACAGATCCAATTACAGGTAATAAGTTATGTGAAAACACATAAAGAATCTCACTCATTTTTTTTTTTTTCTTCCTCTAATTGGTTTGTACATACATTTTCATAAAGATTGTTGCATAGCTGTCATAGCTCACCCCCATCATGGAAATTCTGTCATTATTTATTCACACTCATGTTGTTCCAAACTACTCCTGCTGTTCTTTTCTCCATGGAATGGTAAAAAAGGGTTTTAGTAAATAATGATAACTGACTTCAATTTCAGTCTGTTCCCCACATCACTGTTAGGGTAAAATCCAACCCAAAAAGAACCCCAAACCCAACAAGTTAAATGGGCTTTCAATAAAACTTGGCTGCCTATACAGAAGAAAGGCAAAAAGGCTGTTGTCTTCCCCTTTGTCAAATAAGAAAATTTCAACACCCATAATGGGCATTTTAATGGGCATGTTGCCATCCAAGGCCACTCCCACCAGTCTGCTATGAATACGCTTACCAGAGTAAAATACTGCCTTGCTTTAGTAGGAAATACTTCTTAGCAAACTTTTAGTCATAATGGTGTTGACTTGTGTTGTTCCCGGCTGCAAGAATTCAAAGAATAAAGCAGCTCCAGCAAGGACCACATCCCAAGCCACATTAACTAGCTCAGAATGGGCGATCCCAAGGCGTTCCCAGTCCAGTGTGGAGATATAATCTCTCCATCTAGTCCTGGGTCTTCCCCGAGGCCTCCTTCCAGCTGGACGTGCCTGGAACACCTCCCTAGGGAAGTGCCCGGGGTCATCCTTACCAGATGCCCAAACCACCTCAATTGGCTGCTTTCAATTCAAAGTTGCAGCGGCTCTACTCCAAGTTCCGAACTTCTTACCCTGTCTCTAAGGGAGAGGCCAGCCACCCTACTGAGGAAACCCATTTCAGCCACTTATACCTGCAATCTAGTTCTTTTGGTCATAACCCAGCCTTCATGACCATAGGTGAGAGTAATAATGAAAACTGACCGGTAGATTGAGAGTGTTGCCTTCCAGCTCAGCTCTCTTTCTGTCACAGCGATGCGGTAAAGCGACTGCAGTACCGCCCCCACTGCTCCGATTCTCCAGCCAATCTCCCGCTCCATTATCCCTTCACTCGTGAACAAGAACCTGAGGTACTTGAACTCCTTTACTTGGGGCAAGGATTCATTCCCTAACCAGAGCAGGCACTCTTTGGTTTCCTGCTGAGAACCATGGCCTCAGATTTAGAAGTGCTAATCCTCATCCCAGCCGCTTCACACTCGGCTGATCCAGTGAGTAGTGATAAACCTACCTTTACTATAACAGATCTGTTAATAACCCTCTGTTGATCTGACTGTCCATTGGCAAGGATACAAAAATGCTGAAGTATAATCTGTAGTTTTCACGAAAGCCCTGGAGCTTTACTGTGTTTTTCATCATCCGGTTGACTTTTGCTGACAAATAAACTTGAATTTCTTAGTCCATGTAACAGAAAACGAGTAAACATTGTTCATTTACCAGCCTGGTCTTATTGTTAATGTGTTAAAGGGTTAGTTCACCCCAAAAAATCTGTCATTAAATAATCATCCTCATGTCGTTCTAAACCTGTAAGACTTTTGTTCATCTTCGGAACATAAATTAAGATATTTTTGATGAAATCTGAGAGATTAAACGTTAGTTAAGGCATTTAAGGCACCACGAACACGAGCAACATTTTTTTTTTACAGTGTGTTAAAATTTCATGAACGAGGCTCAATCAGTGTATGCTGCTTTCATACTGTAATATTGAATAATTTAATCATTCAGCCTTTAACAAGTTGTTGATGAGCAGGAAACAGATCCTAGGGTGCAGCAGCAAAACAATTAATACAAAAAAGAGGAATCAAAAATAGAGGAATTAGTTTTGAGAGACTCTCATGGGAAAAATATATACTGATGTTGATATTGATTGCTTTTATAATGTGTTTAAAGTATGTGATATCATTTTGGAATATTTCAGAGCGAAGTGGGCGGTGTTTGGCATTTGGTGCGAGTTGGTATGTGGGAGTTGAATATTGCAGACTGGACTTTATTGCAGTACTAGATCCGACCTCAGCTTTTCATGCTCGCTTTGACTCATAATTGTTCGGGCCAATGTGTGAGACCTCCCACTCGAGGATCAAGTGTCAATTAAAGAGACTTTGTCAACAGCAGGCACTACTAATGTGAAGGTTAAATCCAAAGGCATGAACATTTTGCAGCCAAATGAAGGGTAAATCTAGCCTTAAGCTCTGCTACAGGTAATGCTCTGGAGGTGTCAGTGAGGGCAGGCGGACTGGAACCGAAGGAATATTGCTTGTTTTAGTATTCACAGAGATCCCCATTTTTTATGAATTATGTTCTTCATTGTGCTTGTAGACAGAGATGATGCCAGTTTCTTTGAAACCAGACTAAAACATTTAACTTCAGTGACCTCTGTGCAATTATGAACTACGTTATTTGGCGCAAACTGTTATGCAAGAATTTATTCAGATAATGTCTGACCTTGTCCAACTATGAGATTGTAAAGCACCAGTGAATATTTTTTTGAAGGAAGACATTTTTTCAGTGCTGGAAGAACAAGATTTTACTGCCACATTTTATATTAACCTTTAAATGCAGCTAATTATAGTTGTATTATTCATACAAATGTCACAATGATCACAGGCCGGCTTTTAATTTAATTTAATTTAGTACAGCAAGGCTAAAGTATAAAGATAGATAAATGAATAATGGGACCTTATGTTATTGATTTATTTATTGCTTTTTATCAGTCAAAGTGCAGAGCATAAGAATAAACTCTTATTAAATACATTGTTAATGGCATAATGGAAATGTTATGTTGTAATGTTATTTTTATATTAAAATGACTTCAAATGCAGCTCATCAATCAGATTTGTAATATATTACATATTGTATTTGCTATATTTGCTATTTTTATTTTTGCTCTGATTTCAGACTTGTTTAAATTATGAATTATCTTATCTTTTGTTTTGCAAGTTCCAACTAAACAGAAAAAAACAACAGTGAAATGTCAAAACAGTCATTTGCAAAGTATTAAATTCACTAGATTATCAAAAATCGGCATAATTACATGATTATGTAAAATATAAATATTATTATCTTGCATTTCTGAGACATTCTGCAGTTTTGTGTTTCAACAAAGATAAAAAAACAAAACAAAACATGCAAAACACAGGGTCAGAATGACATGAGACATGCGGACATCATTTTCATTTTTCACTAAATTACTTATTAATTTAAAAATCCATGAACAGCCAGAAGCTCTATGTTGCAATACCTTAAGAAAAACAAAAAAACAAAAACACAAAACAAAACAAAAAAAGAAGACATGAAGTACTTTGCTAAAGGGCAAGCAGCAAATGTTTAGAGCAAGTGTTTGTTTCTTGTATTCCATCCCTGGCCATCCAGAACCGGAGTCACAGCAGTTTTCTTCCTTATGAGACAAGGGCAAAGAGCAAATGCATCATAAAATTAATGATTTGCATCTCAGTGTCCTGAGCTTTTGTAAAATTTACTGCATGAATATTAATGTTATTATTGTTATATTAATGTTATTTGCATTGCAAAGGAGATGCTCAGGGGATGTGCAGTTAATGGGTTTTATTTTTCCTTTTAATAATTAATGTAGCTATAATCACAATAATCATAATATTTGACTTTAATATATTTGTAAAAATGGATTCCATAAATTTGTCATTCACAACTTTCTATGATCTCAGTGGTGACCCTGTGGTTGCACGCGCTTGCTTTTAAAGGTACAATATGTAAAATTTTTGCAGTAAAATATCCAAAAACCACTAGGCTAGTGTTATATATTTTGTCCAGCTGATTACTAACAATATCTCTAATGTTTTCAACTACTTGTAAATCATGAGAAAATTCCCATTCTAAACAGTGACACGGGGCAGTGCAGTCGCCTGTCAATGACGTCAGTTACCTTTGTTACCGCCTTTACTGACGTAGAAACCACATGACAACAGTGCCGTGGACAAATGCGGAAGTAATGTCTAGCGTCCACAAACCACTAGCTTGCTTCAAGCAGTTCCTTATTTACTTCTTGCACGTTTTATGGTGGATTGTGTTACTTATTTATGGAACATAATTACTGTTTACCATCTGCCGCTAGTTCTGTCGACAAGGACAGCTCCTGTAAACTCATGACCGGAAAAGCAGAAGCAGCGACTGTGTCATAATAAAAGTCCCGCTGCTCGTGAGGCGTGTGTTGATCAATCGCTCCAGCTCCTCGTTCAGCTCCCACAACACTCGCTCCTGCTCTGCTTCATACTACAGTAACGTTAATAATCCGCATCCACGAACATGAGTTCTTCCAGACTCCAATCCCTGTTCTTTTGCACCGTCCGTTGAGATGGAGACCACATGTCCCAAGTTTCCGCCCTAAAACTTGGCGTCATCAAACTACGCCTTTGTTTTGAATAGACTTCTAGCGACCTCTCACAAATATCACAAATTGTACCTTTAACAGTGAAAATAAACTTGCTATATATGGATGTTACATGCTTTTGGCACTTTTTAGCAGAACTACTGATAATTTTACTTTTTTTATTATTATTATTATTTTTTTTTATTATTAAGGTCACATCAAAACTGGCTTGTAAGCATGTTACTCTGTCTTCATAATTTTTTTTTGCAACTTTTCGAATCCCTTTTATAATTTACATACATTATGTTTCTGAGTAATGGCGTTATTTCCACCATAACCAACAATTTTGCCTTTGATAAGATCAATGGAAGTATCACTTATGAACATGTTTTATTTTACATTATTTATAATCAATATTATATTATGAATAGAACATAAAAACAATAATGATTGTATATTTCTGATAAAGTTAATAGTTAACCATAGGAATACAGTATAAGCCATTTTATTATAAATCAGCTAATTCCATCACCAAATAAAAGGTGATTTGAGATGGTGGTGGAAATGTTCATTATAGTTTAAGATAAAAAATGACATAATTCTACACTGTTAGTTGACAAGTTAAATAAACTAATGATTTTTAACAGAGTCTAGAGGTCCAAAAATGTCCATAGTTAAAGAAACACCCATTTGTCTATAGCACTGTAGCCAGCCATGTGTTTATGAACTGCATATTGGATATGTTTATCATCATCCTAGACAAGAATATGTGATTGAGAGTGTTTGACATGAACATCTGGATGAAAAATAAGTGGCTTCCTTTGAAATGTCATGCTAAAACAGGGGTAGACTTCTGAATTATTTCCAGACGTTTTGTTTACTTGTGCATGACAAGCATCAGTGAGCCAGTGTCGACTCCTCTCTCTTCGCGGATCAGATAATGTGCAAATGGACCCATTGGTATTTGCATTGGCTGTACTTCAGCTCCCACAGTTAAGGAGGAAGTGAGGGCGTCTCACTGTAGTTTCAGATACAGGATGTCATAGTCCTGTGGATAAAGAGCAACATTACAGTGTAAGATAAACTTGTGAGCAGTTCTAAAATGTGCTTCTAAAAAGCAGTTCTGAAAAGTGCATTATTTTTATATAGGTTATGCATATTTTGCGTTCATTCATTACTGGTGGACAGTATTTCGGTGGCTACATGTATGTAGTTTACCCTTCATGTTCCAAGATTCCAGCTTTTTAATTCCAAATAACTTTATTTTTGCAGTATTTTACAATAAAATTATGTACGTCAATTTACCATTATCTTTTTGGTTTATCTGACTGCAGAGATGACTGTTTTAGCTGTTGAGTTTTCATAATCAGATGACACAATGATTATTTATACCATGCAAACTGTATATTCTATCCCCTAACCCTACCCATAAACCTACCTATTACAGAAAACTACATTTTCCCTTAAGGCCACTGGTCGCATTCGCACCGCCAGTAGAAACTAAGCCATTACTTACCTCTTGCCACTCTGGTGGTTGTGCAGGACTTTTATTTTGATGGCGCTGAGAACGCCAGAGCCTGAGCACGCAGAGCTTCCATTCTCTGTCTTCATCAGTTTACAATCTATTTAACAGTCCTGTCTAATAATATATTAAATAGAACTGTTAAACAACGAAAGTAAATGGTTTCCAAAAAAGTATTACAGCGTTTGCCATGTTTCACTAGCTGAGCTGAAATACATGATCATGTTTTGAATAGTCCCTTCAAAGTCGCATTGGATTTCCTCCTAAGTGTAAATTTTTAATATTGCCTGGACTTCGGTGTCAGTCCATCTATCGTTGTTTGTGGAGTAAATATATAGGCTATAAACTGTGTGTTTGCATGGCTTTTTACAAATGGCGGATGCTGGTGTTTCGCATGCGTTCAGCCAATCAATGTAAATTTAAATCACTAGTAGTTCCTTTTTTTTGCTGGGTTAGACCCAAAGTAGAAGCTAATTAAGTCCCCCAAAAAGATGTTCCTATAAGTAAAATCATTCTCAGTTCCTGTGGTATGAACACAGCAAAAAGCGGGTACTTTCGCCAATACTTATACGAACTATGAAAACTTTAAGCATAGATAAACCCTATGCCGGGAAAACCAACATAGGGTTACCTGGATCACACACACACATAAATAAAATTACAAAGCATCCTGCATCTAGAGATAATTGTATTTAATCCTGGATTTTGAAACATTTATGAATATGCTTTTAAGCCCATGTGGAAACCTCTTTTCTGTAACATAATTATGCTCATAATTTGTGTTATGTTGACGTGGAGCAGTGTTGACTTTAAAGCAAATTGTCCTCTTTGTGATTATGTTTACTTTGTGTGCTAATTGTGTTTGTGCCTTACATGTTAGCCTGAACTCAACTTAGCGAAAGGAAACCTGGCATGATTATGATTTGTAAGTGCAATTTTCTGCTTTGGCATTGTAAGTAATGGCAGCGAGTGTAGGAGTCAGTCATTGTAGTAAAGCACAGTACATCTGCTTTGCTTGGTTCAGTGGTTCTGAAAGCATTGCTTATTCATTTGATCCCTGTGTAACATATCAGATATAATAAAAGCAGTTTTGGAAAGGACTAATACACCATAAAACTTTTTTTTTTGGAAGATGCAATCGTGTATTTTTATAAAAAATAATTTAATTGTAGAGAACCAGATTTTAGGGCTAAATGATTGACATTTTGCAATCATGGTGTTCACTTTCATTAGTTTGGTGCTAATTTTTCACATTAGGAAATACATTGTGTTTTTGTGAAGAGTCCTCTAAATGGTGGACACTCACATGATATTTACACTGTACTGTGTTTTAATTATTAATGTTGCGGGTTCGGAATGTTGCGCCCCCCTTAATGTATTTCGCCATGTTGAAAAGACGTGAATCACGATGTATCACTAAATTTTGCTCATTGGCCACCTCTGCCTTAATCACATAATGTTGTTTGGTGATGTGAAGAGCAAAAATTGAAAAATGAAACAGTTATTGTCATGCTTTATCAGCCGAGACAATGGGAGAATCAGTACCTGTACGGCCAAAGAAGCAGAAAAGGTCTGAAGCTAGAAGACAGAAAGACAGATAAAGACGGTAGACAGCTCCTAAAACCTTATTAGTATTAGGGTTATTCACAAAACAGAGAGGATCGTGCTGATCCATGTCAATAGCTGGCAGTGCATACACCATTGAGATATCAATACTTTAAGAGCAAGAATAATAGTGATTCTAACACTAGCTAAAGAACGACTGAATGCAGTTATCATTACTGATGATACTGGCCTTTAAACACATTTAAAGATCTCTGAGTCTCCAATACATTGTGCTCATTGGATATGTCTGTGATCGGTTACAATGCTCAACTTCTGTGAAAAAAAAACATTTTTGACACAACGGGACCAAATGGAATGGAATCTGTAATCGTCGCGTTTAATGATTAGTTAATTGTGGCAGCTGTAATCTCAGTTATTTAATTGATTAATTGTTCAGCCCTGCCAGATTTGAAACCCAGTGTAATTGGACAGCCAAGAGACCATGGCGCTAACCGTAAGCAGCATGACACTGGAGAAGCTTTTTTCCAGAGGCTGAGCTGGTTTAATTCACTGCCATGTTTGCTAGTCTGCAGATGACACATGTGATTTAGGGCTGCAGGCTGTCTGAAGGGCTGGGATCAGCTGTAGAGCAGCCAGGAGGTGCATAAACCCCTTTGGTGGATGTCAGATCTACACCTGGCATCAACCACAGCTACAGGTCATCGCTGGACCAGAACCAAACCACTGAGTCCAGCTGGAGCCTCTGCTGACAGGCTCATTTGTGTGTTCCCTGCCTGAGATAATGAGCCAATATTTCAGATAGATCTACAGGTCATAGATCTAGCTTTGGTTTAAGCTTTTTAGACAGTGTTCGAGCTGTTGTTTTCTCTTCCACAATATTGCATTACTTGATGACAACAATTGCAAGAACCAATTTTAGATGGTCTTCAAATGGAGGAGAAATCTTTAAAGAGGCAATGACTGCACTGTGGTCATTGAATGTCAATTGGTCATCAAGAAAAAAAAAAAAACAGACTGGGTATTGATGCCTGTGTGACATTCAAAAGAGATGGAGAAAGACTGTGTGAGGGACGTCATGTAGGATGAGCTCAGTCTTGCAAAAATGTACCCATTAGTTCACGTCCATATTCTAATCTAATTTAATATGGGCCGAGATATGAGATAGAGAAGAGGATATGAGATGTGGAATTGGGTATAGCATTGATAAGAAAGGCATGTGTTTTAATTAAGGAATCTAGCAGATGTGATCTAGTAGATAGCAAAAAAAAAATAAAAATTTTTTTGGTCCGAGGACAGAACCCTGGGGTGCTTCTTTCATGAGGAAGTGCATACATGCAGAATGCAATTAAGAAAAGCACAGATTCAGGGAGGACGTTATGTTACATTTCAGATAAGTGCTTTGCTATAACAAAAAAATAAATAAAATATATAAAAATATATAGTTTTATATAACATTTTTAAATTGTAATATTTCACTTTATTACTAGTTTTGAGTGTATTTTGATCCAGCCTTTGTAAACTATAAGACTCTTATTTCAAAAACATTAAACTTTTAAGAAGTCAGAAGAGGATGTCAGCAATAAATAACTGTAATTATAATAGTTTGATAACAATGTCCTTTAAATTTAGTCAGTATTTCTTTTTCATATTCATGATTTTTAGTCCATATCACGATAATGTGCAAATTGATGAAAATTGATGAAAAAAAAAATAATTTACAGTAATTTTGTTGTCAGATTAATTTTGTGCATTGTTTTCAAATATAAATTGAAATCTGAACATATAAATTTAGTTTATAGATACTATAAATTAAAATGTTCCTGTAAAATTTGTATCCAAATGGCTTTATTTGAATTTTATGGATAGAGTGTACTGAGTTCACAAATTCAAGAGTCACATCCCTAAATGTTTCCTTTTGATTTTGCACAATTTTTTTTCCATACCGTCACATCTCTTACATCTACTTTTTTTTTATCAGTTTTAAATCATCTTAGTATCAAATCAGACATGAACAGAGAATATATCGTCTTCTTTTAAAAGGTCCCGTTCTTCGTGATCCCATGTTTCAAACTTTAGTTAGTGTGTAATGTTGTTGTTAGAGTATAAATAAAATCTGTAAAATTTTAAAGCTCAAAGTTCAATGCCAAGCGAGATATTTTATTTAACAGAAGTCGCCTACATCGAACGGCCCGTTTGGACTACATCCCTCTACTTCCTTCTTTAAAGGAACACTCCACTTTTTTTGAAAATAGGCTCATTTTCCAACTCCCCTAGAGTTAAACAGTTGAGTTTTACCGTTTTCGAATCCATTCAGCCGACTTCCGGTTCTGGCGGTACCACTTTTAGCATAGCTTAGCATAGTTCATTGAATCTGATTAGACCATTAGCATTGCGCTTAAAAATGACCAAAGAGTTTTGATATTTTTCCTATTTAAAACTTGACTGTTCTGTAGTTACATCGTGTACTAAGACCGGCGGAAAATGAAAAGTTGTGATTTTCTAGGCTGATATGGCTAGGAACTATACTCTCATTCAGGCGTAATAATCAAGGAACTTTGCTGCCGTATCATGGCTGCAGCAGTGCAATGATATTACGCAGCGTCTCTCACATACGTCTCCATGGTTGCAGGGCACGCTTCCCTGTGCAAGCAGGGGCTCACGGGCGCTGCGTAATATCATTGCACTGCTGTAGCCATGGAACGGCAGCAAAGTTCCTTGATTATTACGCCTGAATGAGAATATAGTTCCTAGCCATATCAGCCTAGAAAATCACAACATTTTGTTTTCCGTCGGTCTTGGTACACGATTTAACTACAGAAGAGTCAAGTTTTAAATAGGAAAAATATCAAAACTCTTTGGTCATTTTTAAACGCGATGCTAACGGTCTAATCAGATTCAATGAACTATGCTAAGCTATGCTAAAAGTGGTACCGCCAGAACCGGAGATCGGCTGAATGGATTCGAAAACGGTAAAACTCAACTGTTTAACTCTAGGGGAGTTGGAAAATGAGCCTATTTTCAGAAAAAGTGGAGTGTTCCTTTAATGACGTCACTAAAACAGTTTTTTGACTAACCTCCACCCACAGGAATACACAAAAAGGGGGCGTGGTCTTGTTGCACTCCCACAGAGAAGAGCAAGAGTTGCGTTTGTAGAGTGTGTTTGTCACCATGTCGTCGAAACTGTGTTATTTTCATCCCGCAGTCCAATCACCTTTGTTTGGCCTTCCCAGGGACGCTGTACTTAGAGATCAATGGTTACAATTTATGTTTAACTCGGTTCCCAAAAATTATAATTGTGGTATCCTTACTGCAATAGTTAATGTTGGACTGCAGTGCACATAATGGCCACAAGAGGGAACTATGTTTATGTATATGGCTGTTTTCCGTATGAGGTACTCTTCTGAGTGAGTGCTAACGTTGTACATTTTCTTTCACTGCTTGTGGAGATTAAAGAGTTCAGTCTCTCGGGAATTATTGTCTTTTGTGTTCATTCGGCACAACACCACAATAATCCACATGTAAAACTATGTGCAGCACACGTTATGGTAAGAGGTGTGACCTTTCCGGGCAAGGAGCGCTAAGCTGCTGTCGAATCACAACACAGGAACCGCTGGCACAATCAGAACTCGTTACGTATTTCTGAAGGAGGGACTTCATAGAACAAGGAAGTCATCAGCCCGTTTTTATGACAGTGGAAACAGCGGTATACAGATAAGTAAATTATGTGAAAAATACTGTGTTTTTTACACGCGAAACATGAACACATGTTATATTGCACACTATAAATACAATCAAAGCTTCAAAAAAACACGAAAAACGGGACCTTTAAAAACTGATAGCCTATAAAGATGGTCAGTACCTTAAGAAAACCTGCATTAAATAACCTTTTTTTTTTTCTGTCACAGTAGAGGTATATTTGAATAGGAGTATTACTCCAGCTGAGCTTTATCTTTTCTAGTGATAATTCCCTTATCATGCTGAAGGACCCAAGTCCTGCCCTAGATGCAAAACCTTTTTTTTTTTTTTTTATCAACATGGCTTTCAGATAGACAACTCATTCACAAGTTCATACCTTTTCTGTTCCACTGTATGACATGTACTGGAATACACTGGAAAGATGTATGTGCAAGGCTACATATGGTGTATATTAAAAAAAGAATAGTGATCAGAAAAGAGATGCTGCCCTCTTGTTCTCGCATGTGTTATGCTCTAGAGAGGGGAATGTGTTCAGGGTGAGATGAAACAAACAGGTTTGAGTACACACTGAAAGTACGAGTGGCCGTTCCATCGATCAACACCACTCTTCCTTGAATTTCTCCAACACATAGGCACTTTAACCTGAGAGCGCTGCAATGGGACTCCTACACAAAACCATCAGAGGTGCCACAGGTCACACGGAATGTCTGAAATTATCATGCTTTCCCGGTGAGATGCATGGTCTGCATAAGTGCAAATAGCGATATATGCTATTTACACTAAGTGAAAATAGCTACATTTTCTTTGCAATAAGTGTAAATAGCAGTTAGATGCTATAGTGGCAGATATTATTTTCACCTCAGTGTATTGTAGTATAGCTTATTATAAAACAGTATGCAATATTAAAGGGTTAGTTCACCCAAAAATGAAAATTCTGTCATTACTACTCTCATGTCATTCCAAACCTATAAGACTTTCGTTAATCTTCGCAACACAAAAGAAGATATTTTTAATAAAATCTGAGAGCTTTCTGTCCCTCTATTGACAGTCTATGCAATTACCCCTTTGCCTTTTCAAAAAGTTCATAAAGAGATCGTAAAACTAATCCATATGGATTAAGCGGTTTAGTCCAAATTTTCTAAAGAGACACGATTTAAGTCATTACAGCTTCTTTGAACAGATCACTGAGAACTAGATCAGTCCAATTTGAGAACGAATCGTTCTGTCCACTTTGTGAAATAAAAGTTCAGTCTCATTTGTGAATCAGATTAACTGGCTCATTGAAAAGACTCATGAGAATGATATTTTCACCATCAGTATTGGCCAAAATGATATATAGAAAAGAAGAGATATAGGAAACTCTCATGAGCTTTATAATTAACATCATACAGGTAACATGATATTAGGGTGATAAATTAATGACAGAATGTTTATTTTTGGGTGGACTATTTCCTTAAGCATCCTCTTACCTTTGTCCTTGAATAAAAGAAGTAAAGGTGATTGATAGTCTCAGTCATGCTGGTTTAGGGTGAGTCAGAGTAATTGGCCTCCAACCGGAGGGTTCATTAACACATTCTGTGGACTCATTTGAAGTAGCAGAAATGTGCTGCCTGCTGTGAGGAGAATCCTACAAGTAGAGGTGAAATGGTTACCTGTTTGACGATAAACCACTATAACATTTCAGATGGTTATATTACTGTTTCATATTTTAATTATCTTTAAAACAGTATTTGATTACAGCGAGTCGACTCTGAAAAACCTGGAACCGAACATCCCTTGTAGCGCTTCTTTGTGTACAGAGGTTACCAGAGAAAGCTCTATTTGTGATGTTCCATAAGCACCACCTACTGTCAGAGCGTGGATTTACATGTTTTATTCAGCCTTTCTAACATTTTTAGATCAGTGTGAAAATCTGGCTGAATTCTTGTGCAAAGTTTTACATTTTAACCATTTTAATGGAAAATAATCTAATGTGCATTCTAAAAATCTAAATTTGTATAATAAGCTTTCTATAATTATTTACAGATAAAGAGTAGATAAAATACCTATAAATATTTGTGTATCTGTATTTTTTAAACATTTCCAGCACATTTTAATAATACCGTGATAACATCACTATAATTGTGATATGATATTTTCATACCGTTTTATTTAGTGCTGTCTCTACTTCTGAGAATTACAGATCACATCTTATGATATAGAAGCATGAAGATACCTATTCTCAGTAGATCTTTAACCTTTCTGTAATGAATAATCCTATGTTTAATATAACACACCAGCTTTAATATATAGACCTCAAGGCGAATGTTAGTTCAAGTGTCATCCTCAATTTTCAGAGCTCACCTCAAATGCTCTTTTCTTCAAAACCACTTTTTCTCATCATTTTTTGAGGATGATAACTCACATTATTTACAGGGGATTGCATACCCAGTTACTTTAGAGAAGCACCAGTGTTGGGAAAGCTTTAAAATTATAGCTTGTAAGTTACTATGAAACATAGTGTACTACATTAAAGCTATCTAAGCAAGAAATTTGATTTATGTAATTTTTAATATATTTCTTTTCATTTTTAGTGTTGGAGAAGATTTAAAACTGTCTAATAAAACTTTTAAACTGTTAAATAACTATCATACTTCCCCAGTTTATTAATGTCACACGTTGTGTTGTAAGATACAAATACAAAATGAGGAAGATGAGATATAACAGGCTTATTTAATCCACAAGGTAAGGTCCAACACCAAATAGGCATTTCAACACATCATAAACACTGACAAGATCCGACAAAGACACAAACTGAGCTGAACTTAAACAGGGGAGATAATGATGGGCTGAGGTGGAGTCCTGGTCGTGGAGGCTGGAGGCGGACCATGATGGAGCTGGAGACTGGCAGACCCACAGCGAGCCCACATCACCAATGGTGGACTGAGGGTGAGCTGAGGGTCTGACAGGAAGCAGCAGAGACAGAAGGTGGGAGAGGGAGGCTGAGTGGGAGTTTGGGACTGGCTGGGAGTACAACTCCCAGCACCGGGAGTGCCATGGACAGGGGGACGACCTCTGTGGTCGTGATGGGACAGACAGACAGTTTAGGACAGACAGATAATTCAAATGATTCATATGAGGGTATCTCAGAATAGAGTCCAATTCCTCAGAGCACAGCATCTTCTCACCCTCAGTGGTGGTACAATGGGCAGGGCTTTCCTCTCTGCCCTCACTCTCCACTGTAAACTCCCTCACGAGCGCTATAGCTGGCTCATGCACCTGGTTAGATGTATAAAGAAGTATTGGTCCTACTTTATATTAAGTGGCCTTAACTACTATGTACTTGCATCAAAAAATAAGTACAATGTACTTATTGGCTTCATATTGAATTGCAAAACACTTTTGCTGCTATTGAGGTGGGATACGGGTAAGGTTAGGGAAAGCTTTGGTGGTATGGGTAGGTTTAAGGGTAGGGGTAAGGTGTAAGGGATGGGTCAACAGAGTAATTATAAATGTAATTACAGAAATTACTTACAGATGTAATTATATGCAGGTGTTTTTAAAATATAAGTACAATGTAAAAACGTGTATGTACACAATAAGTGCATTATATCAAATCATTAATTTAAATGTAAGTACATAGTAGTTAAAGCCACTTAATATAAAGTGGGTCCGAAGTATTTGCTCCATGACGAACCATGACGACAAACAAGGCAAGGAGAAATGGTGAATGAAATCAAACAGTCTTTGGTGGTGTGAGTGTGTAATCACAGTACATTATGATATATATATTTTTTTTTTGTAGTACAAATTTTCTGAAATGTTATGTTTAAATATGCAAATGATGCATTAAATATGCATGAATTTGCAAGCATTTACAGAACTTAAATTTCTGTTTTGGTAACACTTTATTTTAAGGGTCTAGAATAATGCATTAGTTAAGCATTAATTAATGATGAACTTGTTTACAATTAAGTATTAGTTAAGAATGAACACGCTAGTAATTAAAGATTAACATTACATTGTAAGAGTCAGAATTGTGCATTAGTTAATAATGAAATAATGCATGTTATGGAAGCAAAATAGCCCAAAACCTATTAGTGTAAAGAACATTTTAATAATTTAAAGAACCTTTTTTCCACAATAAAGAATCTGGCCACACTTTAGATTAGGGCCCAATTCTCACTATTAACTAACTACTGTATTTACTACGACTTTTGCCTCAATAAACTGCTTATTAATAATTAGTAAGGTGTTGTTACATTTAGGTACGGTGTAGGATTAAGAATGTAGAATAAGGTCATGCAGAATAAGGAATTAATATGTGCTTTATAAGTACAAACCCGATTCCAAAAAAGTTGGGACACTGTATAAATTGTGAATAAAAAAGGAATGCAATAATTTACAAATATCATAAACTTATATTTTATTCACAATAGAATATAGATAACATATCAAATGTTGAAAGTGAGACATTTTAAAATGTCGTGCCAAATATTGGCTCATTTTGGATTTCATGAGAGCTACACATTCCAAAAAAGTTGGGACAGGTAGCAATTAGAGGCTGGAAAAGTTAAATGTACATATAAGGAACAGCTGGAGGACCAATTTGCAACTTATTATGTCAATTGGCAACATGATTGGGTATAAAAAGAGCCTCTCAGAGTGGCAGTGTCTCTCAGAAGTCAAGATGGGCAGAGGATCACCAATTCCCCCAATGCTGCGGCGAAAAATAGTGGAGCAATATCAGAAAGGAGTTTCTTAGACAAAAATTGCAAAGAGTTTGAAGTTATCATCATCTACAGTGCATAATATCATCCAAAGATTCAGAGAATCTGGAACAATCTCTGTGCGTAAGGGTCAAGGCCGGAAAAACATACTGGATGCCCGTGATCTTCGGGCCCTTAGACGGCACTGCATCACATACAGGAATGCTACTGTAATGGAAATCACAACATGGGCTCAGGAATACTTCCAGAAAACATTGTCAGTGAACACAATCCACCGTGCCAGCTAAAACTCTGTAGGTCAAAAAAGAAGCCATATCTAAACATGATCCAGAAGCGCAGGCGTTTTCTCTGGGCCAAGGCGAATTTAAAATGGACTGTGGCAAAGTGGAAAACTGTTCTGTGGTCAGATGAATCAAAATTTGAAGTTCTTTTTGGAAAACTTGGACGCCATGTCATCCGGACTAAAGAGGACAAGGACAACCCAAGTTGTTATCAGCACTTCAGAAGCCTGCATCTCTGATGGTATGGGGTTGCATGAGTGCGTGTGGCATGGGCACCTTACACATCTGGAAAGGCACCGTCAATGCTGAAAGGTATATCCAAGTTCTAGAACAACATATGCTCCCACCCAGACGTCGTCTTTTTCAGGGAAGACCTTGCATTTTCCAACATGACAATGCCAGACCACATACTGCATCAATTACAACATCATGGCTGCGTAGAAGAAGGATCCGGGTACTGAAATGGCCAGCCTGCAGTCCAGATCTTTCACTCATAGAAAACATTTGGCGCATCATAAAGAGGAAGATGCGACAAAGAAGACCTAAGACAGTTGAACAACTAGAAGCCTGTATTAGACAAGAATGGGACAATATTCCTATTCCTAAACTTGAGAAACTTGTCTCCTCAGTCCCCAGACGTTTGCAGACTGTTATAAAAAGAAGAGGGGATGCCACACAGTGGTAAACAACTTTTTTGAGATGTGTTGATACCATGAAATTTAAAATCAACTTATTTTTCCCTTAAAATGATAAATTTTTTCAGTTTAAAAATTTGATATGTCATCTATGTTGTATTCTGAAAAAAAAAAAAAAAAAATATTGAAATTTGAAACTTCCACATCATTGCATTCTGTTTTTATTCACAATTTGTACAGTGTCACAACTTTTTTGGAATCGGGTTTGTACTAATAAACAGCCACTATCCTAGTAATATGCATGCTAATAAGCAACTAGTTAATAGTGAGAATTATATCTTAAACTAAAGTGTTACAAAGAATTGTTTTGTGCAATGGAAAGGTTCTGTTGATGCTAAAGGTTCTTCACTGGAACCACAGCTGCAAATAAAAATAGTGTATGATATGTGAAAATTTAAAAAAAGTTAATCGAAGCATAAAACAGGTGCAGATATTATAACATCTTGTTGTTTCCAAGCCCTAAAGCATACCACATTTTCCGTCCTAGTTACAGTAGGTTATTTCCTTTGGTTGCGGATGCAGGCAGTGATAATAGAGCACAAGTCAGCATGACCTGCCCGAAAACAGGCTGATAGTCACAGCTCCCTGATAATATCATTCTGCTTTTGTGCCCCGTCTCATTCCTCATATTGCCCTGCCAAGATAAAGCCATCAGAACATGATGAAAATCTAATAAAACTTTACGCTTAAGAGGAGACAGTGACGGGACTACCTTTGGTTTGATGTATTACTGTGGTGCACGTGACTCAAAATGTGTGACTTTGAATTTGAATGCTTCAGACTTGACTTTGACATTCGAGTTGCTGTTACTTCCGACTTGACTCAAACTTGCCTGTCAAAAACTAATAATATCAGCCTATGATGTCATATAAAACAGGATACCATTTTTCTGTGTCGATAATGGATTTAGCTGGATTTAATTGTTGATGATTTGACACAATCCTGGATTATTCTGTTCTTCAAAGCTCATCTGAGTTGTTGTCATAGCAACAGGTCCTTAAGCTCAAAACCGCTCAAGAGCAGGTATATGTAACGTAAACAGGATTAGATGGCTTGCGAGGTGATACTCGAGTCTGTCCCAGACACAGTTTCATTCTTTTGAGAGAACAATATTGAATCAGAGGCAATAATATTTCAGTGTCATTACAATAACTTTAGAATTGTCTGTTGTTTGTGTTCATACACACTGTTACGTTGCCTTTCTCTTGTTTTGGATTATCGTTATGTGGAAATATACACTTTTGTCGTTGTTTAATAAAGTTCACGCTGCATTTTAAGATTCCTTACATCTCATCGTCATCATCATGACAATTACCCGATTTAGAATTTGTCATACTATCTCAGATGTACAGTATAAAGTGATGAAGAACAGGGCTGGCTTGTTCATTGACACACATCTCCTTTGTGTGATATTTATGTGAAATATCTTTTAAGTGCCCCTGTGGTGAAAATCAAGTTTTTAATGTTGTTTATATGTCTATATGGTGTTTTTAATATACTTTAAAGGTGCCATTGAACGTTTTTTTACAAGATGTAATATAAGTCTAAGGTGTCCCCTGAATGTGTCTGTGAAGTTGCAGCTCAAAATACCCCATAGATTTTTTTTAATTCATTTTTTTAACTGCCTATTTTGAGGCATAATTAGAAATGCGCCGATTCATGCTGCGGCCCCTTTAAATCGCGCGCTCTCCGCCCCCTCCCGAGCTCCCGACTCTATCACTGAATAAACAAAGTTCACACAGCTAATATAACCCTCAAAATGGATCTTTACAAAGTGTTCATCATGCAGCATGTCTAATCGCGTAAGTACAGTGTTTATTTGGATGTTTATATTTGATTCTGAATGAGTTTGAGGCTGTGCTCCGTGGCTAACGGCTAATGCTACACTGTTGGAGAGATTTATAAAGAATGAAGTTGTGTTTATGAATTATACAGACTGCAAGTGTTTAAAAATGAAAATAGCGACGGCTCTCTTGTCTCTGTGAATACAGTAATAAACTATGGTAACTTTAACCACATTTAACAGTACATTAGCAACATGCTAACGAAACATTTAGAAAGACAATTTACAAATATCACTAAAAATATCATGTTATCATGGATCATGTCAGTTATTATTGCTCCATCTGCCATTTTTCGCTGTTGTCCTTGCTTGCTTACCTAGTCTGATGATTCGGCTGTGCACATCCAGATGTTAATACTGGCTGTTATGGTGAAATACGGTATATGGTTAGTATCCTGTTGTGATGTGAATTCCGGCACGTGCGCTGTTGGCGCAATGCCATGTGAATAAAAGAGGCACATTGATTCAGCTCCTGCTTGTTTATTGCATAAAACACAAACATGGTGTCAGAAGTGAGTACTAGCTCCTGAACATGGCCTCAAACAGCATTCCTGCCCCTGAGGGCATGCGGATGTCGGGAGACATATCAAAAAACTGGGATAATTTGAGAGCGGAATTCGAAGACTATGAACTAGCTACCAGGCTAATCGAGAAGCCCAAAGAGGTGAGAGCAGCAGCACTGCAACGATTAATGGGCAATGAATGTCGTCACATTTACAGTCATAACATTGTGTTGAGCGAAGAACAAACGAAGGACCCAAAAGCCATACTTGATGCACTGGGAGACTACTTCAAGCCTGCGAAAAATGTGATCTACGAAAGGTATATGTTCGGGTGTTGCAAGCAGGAAGTGGACGAGCCTATAGACAGCTTTCTCACGAAGTTGCGGGAGTAAGCATCGACCTGCGAATACAGGGAGCTCAAAGATGAAATGATTTGCGATAGACTTGTCCTGGGCATTGCCAATGAGAACACCAGGCGACGCCTGTTGCGTGAACGCGAACTGACCTTGTCACAGTCTGTGGAAATATGCCGACTGGCAGAAGCCACTGAACAACGCGTAAAAGCAATCGACAACACATTCACTGACACTGTAAATATTGCACAAACGCAAAGGCTGAAACGCCAGGATGGTGGAGTGAATAATGAGCAAACGCTCAGAACTGTCGGGTGCAAAGATTGTGGGGGTGGTCACAAGAAAGGCAGAGAGCATTGCCCCGCATATGGAAAGACTTGTCGATCATGCGGTGTATCGAATCATTTCGCTAAAGTTTGTAAAGCCCGCCACAGAGCCGACAGGTCCGGCAGAGTGAATGTTATGATGGACGATAGTCAGGATGAGCAAGGACCCTACGGTGAAGGTCGACTTTTCGCTGCTGAGGAATGCATTGACACAGTAAAGTCCCCAGGTCCAAGATGGTTCGTTAACCTGACGTTCAATAAAAGAAAGCAGGCCTGTCAACTAGACATGGGAGCGACTTGTAATGTTATGAGTCGTACAATCAAACAGAAACTGGATCCAGAAAGCCCCCTGCACCCGAGCACAACAAGACTGAAATTGTATTCTGCCGCCACAATGATTTCTCTGGGGCAATTTCACACAGAATGCGTCATAAAGGGCGCCAAGCATAAACTCATTTTTGAAGTGGTCGAAGCCGATCAAGAGCCATTACTCTCGGGTGACACGTGTGAGCGGCTAGGTCTGATGAAATTTACCATTCCAGAGGAGATTAGTTGTATGCTCTGACACGCCACTCACAAAGCAACAGTTAACTCACAACTTCAATGACGTGTTTAACGACCCAGTTGAGTCAGTCCCAGGAGAGGTCTGGTTTGTGCTTGACAGTAGCGTGTCCCCTGTGCAATGCGCGCCACGGAACGTGCCAGTGGCCTTGAAAGCCAAAATGAAAGAACAGCTGGACAAGTACATGAGAGATGGACACATCACAAACGTCACTGAACCTACACCATGGATAAGCAATATGGTAGTCATAGCCAAGCCAGACAAAGTAAGAATATGTATAGACCCAAAGCACCTGAATCAAGCACTTCAAAGATCTCACTACCACATGCCAACACTGGAAGACGTTCTGTATAAACTACCCAAAGCACGTCTGTTCACACTGGTAGACGTTCACGATGCCTTTCTACACTGCAAACTGGACAATGAAAGCAGTCTAATGACAACTTTCTGGACACCATGGGGGCAAATGAGATGGTGTAAACTGCCCTTTGGCGTTTCGGTGGCACCAGAAATCTATCAGCGCAAGCAACATGAGCTGTTGATGGGACTCCGCGGCATAGAGCCCATTGCGGATGACATATTGGTTGTTGGCTGCGGTGATTCAAATCTCCATGCCCTGATGGAGCGATGCAGAGCTGTGAAACTCCGACTGAGCGAAAAAAAGTTGCAATTCAAACTGAAAGCGGTGCACTTTCATGGACACATATTATCAGCAGAAGGGTTACGTATTGACCCGGAAAAAACTAAAGCAGTCTTGGCAATGCAGACACCACAGGATGTAAAAGCAGTTCAGCGTTTCATCGGATTTGTGACGTACCTGGCCAAGTTCCTCCCGCGGCTTTCAGAGGTATGTGAGCCGCTTCGCAGACTTTTGAACAAAGACGTTGCGTGGCATTGGCTCTCCAAGCACGATGAGGCGGTTCAAGAAATAAAACGTATGATCACGGACACGCCCATTTTAAAGTATTATGACATTGACAAGCCAGTGACAATACAAAGCGACGCCAGCAAGAACGGCTTGGGCAGCTGTCTGCTGCATGAAACCCATGAAATCCCTGCACGCCCCTGGCAAATTGTTAGCATGGATCTGTATGCGTACGGTGGCAGAGAATTTCTTATTATAGTGGACCACTACTCAGATTACTGGGAAATTGATCAGTTGCCAGATCTGACAGTGGACACAGTCATTACGCGCTGTAAAGTGCAGTTTGCACGTTATGGACAGCCAGATCAGGTGATCACTGACAACGGGCCGCAATTCGCTTGCGAATAGTTCAGAAAATTTGCGGCAGAGTGGGGGTTTATACATGTCACATCTTCACCCCAGCACCCAAAATCGAACGGAAAGGCTGAATCTGCAGTGAAGATTGCGAAATCACTCTGTAAGAGGGCAAAACTAGACGGAACAGATCCATGGCAGGTAATTTTACACTGGCGAAACACGCCCACAGATGGATTGGACAGCAGTCATGCGCAGCGACTTATGTCCCGCAGACTTAGGACGGGACTTCCCACGGCAAACAGTTTGCTTTTCCCCAAGGTGGTCGAAGGAGTTTCAGAGTAACTGCGGTGGAAACGGCGCATGGCGAAATTCCATTACGATGCGAGAGCCAAAGTCCTCCCAAAGCTTATTGTCGGCGAACACATCCGAATGAAACCACTGCCTGGAGACCACATGGGCCAGTGGCGGAGAGGCCAGTGTCTGGGAAAGGTGAATTCGCAGTCTTATGTGGTGGATGTGGATGGCACATTATACAGGCGCAACCGTGTGGATTTGCGGAAAGCTGAGTGCTCTGCCCAGTTTAATCATCAAGAGGCAGCGAGAAAGGAGAGCAGCCAGTGCTCAGCGGCTAGCAATGTTTGTTAACGTGAATGGCTTGTTAATTAAAGAAAGGGAGATGTTATGGTGAAATACCATATATGGTTAGTATCCTGTTGTGACGTGAATTCCGGCACGCGCGCTGTTGGCGCTATGCCATGTGAATAAAAGACGCACATTGATTCAGCTCCTGCTTGTTTATTGCATAAAACACAAACACTGGCTGCCCTTGTCTAATGCCTCGATCATGGGCTGGCATTATGCAAATACTGGGGGCGTACACCCCACTGTTACGTAACAGTCGGTGTTGTGTTGAGATTCGCCTGTTTTTCTGAGGTCTTTTAAACAAATGAGATTTATATAAGAAGGAGGAAACAATGGAGTTTGAGACTCACTGTATGTCATTTCCATGTACTGAACTCTTGTTATTCAGCTATGCCGAGGTAAATTCAATTTTCAATTCAATGGCACCTTTAAGACAAACCTTGTGCAAATTCATAAGTCAACATCATTGCTGAGTATTTTATTTTTTTATCTGCAGTGATCGAAAGACAGTTTCAGAAACACGGTTTGAAATCACTGGTGTTGCTTACGTAACAAACAACTTTGTAACCAATCATGTCAACGTGCTGGCGGGATTTAGCATATCATTAACCATGACCTATCTGAAGCAAGGGAGTCGTGTAACATTAGCAACACATTATAAGTAGCTGACTGATAACGTAGTCAAGCAAAAGTCTAATCATATTAATTACTGTTATGTGTCTGACTTTGTAAAGAGCGATACCATTGTGCAGCATTTACCTCAGTAAGTCGACTGAGCTTCTGCAAGTGAGTGGAGGTGGGGCTAATTAGCATATTCATCAATCCGTGTATACTAAATGAAGTAAGGGTGTAGAGTTACATTAAAGCTATTTTAAGGCATGAAGAAATGTTTTCACAGGAAAGAATGATTAAATATGTAATTTTGTTGATCAAGTATGAGTTTTAAGGGCTAAAATTATTGACTACAGGGGGACTTTAACTCCTGGATCATACTGTCCCTGTTCTTGTTCAGCAATATTTAAAAAGTGATAGGTGCATACATGGCCTAAAACTTGAGCGCGGAATCTTGGGACATGTGGTCTTCACCTCAATGGATGGTGCAAAAGAATAGGGATAGGACTCGGGAAGAAATAATGTTCATGGATGCGATTATTAACGTTACTGTACTATGAAGCAGAGCAGGACCGAGTGTCGTGGGAGCTGAATGAGGCCGCTGGAGCGATTGCGCAAAACACGCCTCATGAGCAGCGGAACTTTTATTATGCCACAGTTGCCGGGGCTGCTTCCGCTTTTCTGGTCATGAGTATGAGGTAACGCAGCTCTGTTTATTATATTAGATACATTCGAGAGTGTTGAAAGTTATGTTAAAACATTACTCTGTGCGTTCGTATGTAATAATACTGGATAGTCCTCACTGTATAAATTAAACAGGGATTAATCCTTGTTAAAGTTTCAAAAGTTACTCAAGAACAGTTAGTGATTTTTTTCTTTGTCCTTTTTGTGTGATTAACATTAAAAACACTGAAAGCAGCAGGAATATTAGGCTGCTGTCACTTTAGTATACTGTATTTTTATATCTAAATCAGCTGAATCGGTGTCAGATTGTGAAGTATTTTGTGATTACTTTTTTAGTGAGTGTGTGACTTGATTTTATCCATCCACAAGTTGTTGCATTTTGATAAAATGACTTCATGTGCTGTATTTCTAGCCACAACAGTGTTCAGGAAATCCACATGATTCCTTTATTTATAATAGACTTACAGACCAAAGCTAACAACTTGGCTTGATTCAGTCCGGCAGCCTCTAACTCAGTCCTGATAGTCAAAATCTAGGATGTGAGAATCGACTGATAGGACTTAGGACGTCTTCAAGATGTTCAGTTTTAATCTAAACTGTAAATTTTAAACTGAGCTTTTCATTGTATTTACACACTGAGTCAGTGGGCTGGTGTTCATGGTGGGCTTAAAGTGGATGTGTTTGTTTCGTGCTGTTAGAGCTCGGGATGACCAGTGGTGATTCAGATCCATCATTAGACAGACCCCAGGTGGCAGGAGAATAGAGCCACAGCAAACTGATTCTGGGTCAGTGTATTTGAGGCCTGTTTGGATTAGCCTTGCTGATAGCATCAGAGCTGGAGACTAGCCTACCAAGAAGTCTGATGAAGAAGATATGTTTTTTTTCCCCCTGTGGAGAGGACAATTACTATTAGTTTTCAGCTGATTAAATACAACTAGTCTCTTTTGCTCAACAAGGCTACATTTATTTGATCAAAAACTTCAGCAAAAACAGTAATATTGTGAAATATTATTACAGCTTAAAATAACTTTGGTCGATTTGACTAGCTATATTTTAAAATGTGATTTATTCTAGTGATGCAGAGCTGAATTTTCATCAGCCATTTTTTCCAGTCTTCAGTGTCACATGATCCTTCACAAATCATTCTGGACCTTCTTCTTCTTTTTTTTCTGCTTATCTTTATTTATTTATTGGATTCTTTGATGAATAGAAAGTTCAGTGAATAGCATTTATTTGAAATAGAAATATTCATAACATTATAAATGTCTTATAATAATATCACTTTTGATAAATTGAATGTGTCCATGCTGAATACAATTATTACCCTTTTTATCCTTACTTGCTCCAGACTTTTAAATAATGTTTTGATCATGGTTCCCACATTTTGTAAATCAGCATATTAAAATGATTTCTGAACCATCATGTGACACTGGACACTGAAGACTGGAGTAATGATGCTGAAAAATCAACTTTGCCATTACAAGAATAAAGAATAAATTATATTATAAAATACATTAAAATGGAAAACTGTTCTTTTAAATTGTAATAATATATATTTTTTTCTTTCTTTTTCTTTCTTTTTTTTTTTTTTTATGTATTTTAGGCTAAGAGACTCACAAAAACGTCATAAAATTATTCCAAAAATTATTCCAAATAGTGGTGCACCAATCATGATTTTTCATGGCTGACTCTTAACCGATAACGGTTGCCGTTTTTTATTTATTTATTTATTTATTTATTTATTTATTTATTTATTTATTTATTTTTAAGCAAATTTATTTGTTGTTCATTTGCTCTATAATAGGCAAACTGGCCTTAAACAACAACAACAACATCAAAAAATATCTGTAACCATTTGAAATTAGAGGCAACCACAGCATTTTAATCATGATCCAAACAAAGATGCTACACACAAGTAGCATTAGCAGTTGTTTTTGATTTGAATTAGAATCATTTCAAAATTTAAAGCAGAATGCTCTGACTTTAGATTGGTGAAATTATCAGACGGACTGAATAAAAAATTACAAATTCACTCTCTGACAGTAGGTGGTGCTTATGGAACAGCAGCGGTGTCTTTGGGTACTTATTTTATACAGAATGGAGGTAAGCGTGTCCCGTCTCTGTCCTGTGTTAATGTCCTGTTTATAGACTTCGTAATATTTCCAACCAAATTACATTTTCGGAAATGATTGCAATGCAGTTTGTGTGCAAGCCCGGAATAGAGATCGGTTTGGAGCAAAATCCGACCTGATTTATGGCTGGTCGACGGGTGCACCTCTAATTCCAAACTTCTGACAGCCACACCATGTTATACAAAACATGAAGCAGCATGCTTTTTGGCTATGTTTCCACCTGGTATTAAGATGTGTTTTTGTTGATCGGATGGATGAGGGAGACACATACCCGTTTCCACATGGCATTTTAATCTGTTTTTTAAATCTTTTTTGTGTCTTTTTTGGTCCCCTTTCAACTGTCTTCTATCCTGATTTCTTCGAGGGGATGGTCTATGGGCGGGTAAATGTATGGGTTTTTTCAAATCCTTCGATCTATTGGACAAAATAAGATTGCGCAAATGAAAATGACCGGAGACAACAGAAAAACATACAGTTAGCAGCAGCAGCTGTCATTTCTGATCTGACAGCCGCAAGACCACGCCGAGCGCTATCTGTGCCTGTTTGAAATCAGGAATGAGATTGGTATGTTTTTCATCTTTTAAACAAACTTGGGTCTTCAAAGTTTAAATCCTGGCTGGCTGGCTAGCACGCTTCCCATACTGTTTTCGTGTTTACGGAGAATAGGCGGTTATTAGTGGCTGTTCGAACACATTCGACTACATGAGTGTTTCCACTACGAAAGCAATCAGGTCAAATGTGTTTTCGGCTACATCTGGAAGTGGTGGAATGTGGACAAGCTCAAAACGTTCTACACCCCTTTTGCACCTGTATTTAGAGTCGTCCATTTGTGATCTGATCGACCAAAACGCATCTTAATACCAGGTGGAAACAGGGCCTTTATGTGAATAACATCAGATTGTAAATATCCGCATAAGCATCTTTGCTTTTACTTGCTACCTTGCTGTTTCCAGCATTTAGCAGGAAGGGTTTTCTCAGACCTACTTTATTCCAAGTATTGCCCCCTGGAAGCTTTGGTATAATTCAAAAACTGCATGAGGTGACAGATGAGCTCTTCAACCAAGCCTGTTGATGAATTTCCCATGAGCTAACGCAGAGGAGTTACGTGTGTCTTACGCATTAATCCTGAAATAACAGTCCCAGGTCCTCTCAGTATGGTTTCACTGCATCTAATCTAATAGTTTAGGCCTAATACTTTGCTAATCCTCCACTCCTTTCTTCTTTCTCCCCCCTCTTTTCACTGGCCTACTTCCTTCTCCCTGTGCCCATTACATTAGAGAACTCCTACCTTTCCCAGTCATTTCACATCCCCCACACCCCTCGAAGCTTCTGCTCATGTCTGCTGGCCTAATGAAATGAGACTGTTATTGGAATGTATTAGGCCTGGCTCGGTCCAATCCAGGCAGGCAGCACGGATGCATTTCTAAACTGTCATGCTTACTTTCATGAACAGAGCATCATCAATGGACTTAAGGATTTACCTCTGATTGCTTTCAGATGGCAGGGTGGAGGTGACCAAGGAGGGCATGAAACTGTGCACCATGGGACCGGGGAAAGTGTTCGGAGAGCTCGCCATCCTCTACAACTGCACCAGGACTGCTACGGTACAGAGTGAGTGAGGAGAACAATGCACCTGCACATTTACAGTTCAAATGTTAATTCATTAAAATTGAGTCTACTTTTTGTGCAAAATGTCAGTTAAAGGGTGAGTTCACCCAAAAATGAAAATTCTGTCATTAATTACTCGCCTCATGTCATTCCACACTCATTCATCTTCGGACCACAAATTAAGATATTTTTGATGGAATCTGAGAGCTGTCTGACTCCTCCATTTAACCACCACTTTCAAGGTCCATTAAAGGTTCTCTAAGCGATCCTGGGCGGAGTAACTTCCTGTTGACGTTCAAAGTGTTGTCAAACAAAACAGAGGCTAGCTAGACCCTCCTCCTCCTCCTCCCCCTCCCCTCTGTGCTTCCTAAAACAGTCATGAACACGCATTTAAAATAATTCTTGTTGGTTATTGGCTGGAGCGTGTTTATTATGATTTGTGGTCCAGGCTGCACCAGTTTGTTTTTATTGCCGTTTTCGGAGCTTGTGGTGACTACAAGACCGCGTTTTTTTACAGTGTGTTCAGGGGACAGGCAGCTAGCGGATAGTGAGTAGATGTTTGCTGTATGTGACAAAAAATGTTTTGGCCTAAAAACGCGTGACATCACCTTTAAGATACTAAAGACATTGTTAAAATAGTCCATGTGACTGCAGTGGTTCAACCTTAATGTTATGAAGTGAAGAGAATTCTTTTGTGCGCAAAAACAAAAGAAAAATAACAACCTTATTCAACAATATCTCTTCTGTGTCTTCTCGTACGCAGTTTACGCTCAGTGCTTCCAGGTTCTACGTCAGAACGGCGGCTCAGTATTGGCCGAAGCTGAACATGTGAGCAGAACAACGGATTCTTGTGAGGCTGATGCAGGAGGCGGCCAATAATGAGCCGGCGTTCTGACGTAGACCTGGAGGCGCTGAACATAAGCAACGTAGGAGAATCATACAGAAGAGACAATATTGTTGAAAAAAAGTTATTTTTGTTTTGTTTTTGTGCATAAAAAGTTGTATTTCATTTTTGAAAGTGATGGTGTCTATGGAGGAGTCAGACAGATCTTGCATTTCATCAAAAATATCTTAATCTTTTCACGCGTAAGTTTTAAATATCCGGGTTGATCCCCCAGCGTGACTTTTTTCTAGGCAACCTTTATTTAGAACGCATCACTTTGTTGTTTCCATGGTGACGCGTCATTGCTTGTCATGTGACACACCGCAGCCACAATAGGGCTGTATGACTGATGTTTTGCTTTTATTTAATTTTTCATTTTTATTTAAAATATTCACAAACTTGTTAACTATAACATAAAATATGTGATATTCCGATTGTCAGATATGTGCAAGTGGATGCGTTTTGCTGTTTAAACACCTTTATAACGATCACGTTAGTTGAGCTATTCGTCCAATGGGTGCCGCGGTTCAAAGAATCGCATCTGTTGGCTGTTGGATCAGTGTTGCCAAGTCTGCATTTTTTCTCGGCTACTGTTGCCACGGGTTGTTTTTCATGTCTGCGGGTTGAAATGACCCCAAATAACATGATATTTAGCCTCTGGAGTGCAGGGAACCCTGCCAAAAATGATTTTACTCCCCCCAGAACACAATTTTACCAGTGTGATCGTATACAAAGGGTTAATTTGTGTTTTGAAGTTGAATGAAGGCCTTACGAGTGTGGAATGACATGACAGAATTTTCATTTTTGGGTGAACTAACACATAGCACATGAGATTTCATACGCAAATATGCAGACACACATGCACATGCATGAATGTGCACATAGAAAGACCCTTTCTCTTCATAACTCTGCAAAGACAAACCACAATCTGGAGTGAGTAACCATGGAAACACATACACTGTGTTGTGTCATCCTTAACTTAGCAAGAACAACTACTCTCAGGAGGGAGTAACCATGGAAACACACACACACACACACACACACACACACACACACACACACACACACACACACACACACACACACACACACACACAATGCTAAGGGTCCCTAACATAACTCTGTTAGGGATATATACTAATATCTACATATCAAGTAGCTTAAAGTCCTTGCATAGGTTTTTTTTTTTTTTCTGTTCATTTAAATATTTAATGCAAAGCTTTAAGACGCGCTTTCCCACAAAACCAGCAGCTATTCTTGTGATTTTGATGGTTTTGTCTGCACAATTAATAATTCAAATATTGTTCCCTATTTGAGTTTGACAAGGTATTTGGCATGGTCTTGTATTTCTAAAACAATATGACAAGCTAATTTGTATGCATGTCAGCCTGGCAAAATAATTTGCAAGCCTCACTTAATTTAATTATCAAAATGCACAATGGCTCCGGTTCTTCCCCTGTTAAACCAGATGCAACACTGTGTTTTATTAGAAAATTACGTATTGTTTATCATTTTGTGTGATAGTACTTCAATCTTTGATAAATCACTGTTCGTTTGTGTGTTTGCACCCTTGTTATTGACACTGGTAGAAACTGGTAGCGTGAAATAGTGAGATATATACCAGCAACGAAAAGAGGTGAGTCAGAATCTCTGTGTCTTATCTGCGTCTCTTAAGTGCGACAAATGCCAGGCCATTTCCTCAGATTTGAAGAGAGCCACCAAGATGAGAAACACAGCCACAAAGCCATTATTTTGTCATGATGAAGTACAATCTTCAGCATCTTATTTTTTTTTTTAGCTTTTTGCCTCTGAGGCAATGCAAATACAAGTGCTCCCCATCTTTCGTTCTGTTTGTCTGCAGCCCCCCCCCCCCCCCACACACACACACACACACCCGTCTCTCTCTCTCTCATGTTTTCTGTGAAGCAGCTGTTGCTTTATGAAATCTGATTAAACATTTTTTGCTGCTGGTTCTGTTTCAGTTTTTTTTTTTTTTTTTTAACTGATTGTATTGCTGAGATTTTTCCCTTTCTTTTGTAGTTTTGCAAGATCTATGATGAGTAATATATAGGAACCAAGAATAGGCTAAAATAATATACCAGCACATCCTAAATGCAGAGAAGAGCAAGGAGAGAAATCAGGAGAGAAGGCGATAGGTGAAAAATAATGACGCATAAATACATCAAGGTGAGACCAAGCAAAATGATTTAGCATTGCTGAGACATTCCCCAGTGATCTCTGAGCTTACTGATCTCTACACAGTGTCTTGTCATAAACTACAAGGAGCAAGCTACTCAGAGAGGTGTGCTATGAGTCACTGCCATATGAGAAACACACGTATAACACAAGAAATAGAATGTAATGACAGGCGAGTGGCTTATATGGAGCTTAAGCTATACACAGATGATGATAACTTACCATTACAAAAACATTATATAAATGGCAATTAGTTTGTTTATTTTTTTATTAATCTACATCTACTACACCTACTCTGATGGTGGTGATTCAGTAAACACAACATCAATACAACATGGAAAATTAGATATTTCTCCCTTTGTATTTTTTATTTTTATGCATTTGTCAGATGCTATCTATATCTATATCTATATCTATATCAATACACTCACTGGTCACTTTATTAGGTGCTGATCAACAGCTTATTAACACAAATACCTAATCAGCCAATCACATTTGAGCAAGTCAATGCATTTAGGCATGAAGACATGGTCGAGACGATCTGCTGAAGTTCAAACTGAGCATCAGAATAGGGAAGAAAGGTGGTTTAAGTGACTTTGAACGTGGCGGGCTGGTCTCAGTATTTTAGAAACTGCTGACCTACTGGGATTTTTAACGCACAACCATCTACGGTTTACAGAGAATGGTCTGAAAAAGTGAAAATATCCAGAGTGTGGCAGTTCTGTGGGTGAAAATGCCTTGTTGATGCCAGAGGTCAGAGGAGAATAGTCAGAATGGTTCAGCTGATAGAAAGGCAACAGTAACTCAAATAACCACTCGTTACAACTGAGGTCTGCAGAAGAGCATCTCTGAACTCACAATACATCAAACCTTGAAGCAGATGAGCTCCAGCGGAAAAAGACAAACCGGTGCCACTCCTGTCAGCTGAGAACAGGAAACTGAGGCTACAATTCACATGGGCTCAACAAAATTGGACAATATTAGAAATTGGTGGTAGGATGGTAGGGTCAGAATCAATCTATCTATCTATCTATCTATCTATCTATCTATCTATCTATCTATCTATCTATCTATCTATCTATCTATCTATCTATCTATCTATCTATCTATCTATCTATCTATCTATCTATCTATCTATCTATCTATCTATCTATCTATCTATCTATCTATCTATCTATCTATCTATCTATCATCTATCTATCCGTCTGTCTGTCTGTTTATCTATCTATCTATCTATCTATCTATCTATCTATCTATCTATCTATCTATCTATCTATCTATCTATCTATCTATCTATCTATCTATCTATCTATCTATCTATCTATCTATCTATCTATCTATCTATCTATCTATCTATCTATCTATCCATCCATCCATCCATCCATCCATCCATCCATCCATCCATCCACTCTATCTATCTATATTAGAGATGTACCAGAGATTTATTTATTTATTTTCCAACTATCTGTATCGGTATTGACAGAGAAATTTAGTACTGGTGCATCTCTAATATATATATATATATATATATATATATATATATATATATATATATATATATATATATATATATAAAGAGTAAAATGACAGTGATATGGGGTAAAATGAAAGTCATTCTTGTTAGATAACAAAATTCCAAACACTTTGTAGAGTGCAAAATGGATGTGGGTCAGGCTACTAATATCGTAGCACAGAGGTTTTACCACATCTGTATGATTTTGAAGGAAGGGACAGAGAGAAAACACACACAGAGTTTGACAGTGTGTGTACTTTGCTGTAGACCTCTGATTTGAAACCTCATTAGCTCTGTGTGGATGGAGAAAGGTCCCATTCAAAGACAGCCAGCCACACAAAGCTCCCTCTTTGATTTCGGCATCCAGACTCATTAAGGGCATTAGCAGCTAAAATTTAGAGAGCAACGCATTATCTGTCACTCCAGTTCATTGTTGCATTAAGTGCAGTGAGTCGCTTGTTGCCATAGAAACCCGTGCGCATTGAATTTTAGTGGTGAAATCCCCAGGGGAGATCGTTTCACCCTTTGGTTTTTGGCAGTGTCCCTTTGCTCATGGTTGGTATGGCACAGATTGTGACTTCATTAATACCAGCTTTTCTGATGGAAATATGTGTTCAGAGTTCAAGGCTGTTTAAGCGAGATAAAGCCAGAGGTTTTCTCTTAGATGTAAAGCGGTGTTGCAGAATGGGAAATTTATCTCAAAATAGGTGTGTGCTTTCTTATCCAGCCTTTTGAGAATCACTGTATCCAAGTAGGATGTTTAGGTTATTCTTTTTGAAAGTGCTGTTTATTTCAGTCTTTTGTGAAAAATGACCATTTATGGTTTCCACAGTCATCATTTACTCAGCGGTGATGATGGTACATTGTTTTGCGATGATTTACTTCCTCATTAAAAAGTCGAAGCCTTTTCAAAAGATGATCTTTCAGGACTGCCCATTGCTTATAATGATCACGAGCCGTAGGATTGTCTGAATCTCTGGCTATGATTAAATGTCGCACTGCTAACAGTTTGCTCTGTGCCAGACACATCTCTAATGACCTAAACAAGGATGACATGACTAACCTTTTAAAGTTGAACTAATAAGCATCACAATTATCAAGTTTTAACAGCTAGTTCCTTTTTTTCCCTCTTTCTACAAAGGAAATGTTTGTATCACTACTATTTGTTGCACCACTCTAATAGATCCAAAACCCGAAATGAGCTGAGAAAATGTACTTGCCATTTCTTACTGGCCTTTTTTTCTTTCAAAATTAAATTAATGTTTAAATTAATAATATCATCATATATTTGAAACTTTTGAATAGTAATTTGCTTGTGTATAAATATATCCTGTGATGGGAAAGCTTATTTATTTAGCAGTCTTAAAGCTGCAGTAAGTAAGTTTTTCCTCTTTGCAGTTATTTGCAAAATTATCATCTTTACGTGGTTTTGTGCATCGGCATGGCTCCTCAGCGCGGATGAATCTAAAATTTGCTGTCAGTCACCGCACTGGTGGATATTGTACTTTGGAATCACAGATTCTACATCTTGGAAGTATGACCAAAATAAGAATTTTCACTGGAAAATGTCATTTGAACAAGTAACATGTCTGCCAATTTGTTTTGACCAACTGAGAAAAAAAAACATTACAATAAATTGCGCTGCCAATGGTGATTAAATCTAACGATCGCTTAGCTCGGATCACGTCAAACTATGCAAATTATTATTTTTGTTATCTGTTGTTCTCAAATTGTTAATGTTAACAACATCAGCATAGTGTGACCGTATTTAGTGTGTGTTAGCATGTTTGAATTTCCCGCAGAAACCCACCAGTACCGATTTTATTATAAAACATTATTACAAGCTTACGGTTGTGGATCGGGCTAAAGTAAAGAGATCGTTTTGAACATTGGCTAGTTATGAACCAAAAAAAGTTACGGACTGCAGATTTAAGCGTCACAAATGTTCCTTATTTTCTGCATACATTTCTTATTGTTATCAAATTAGATTTTTTTTTTTTGCATTTGATGAATAGAAAGTTCACAAGAACAACATTTATTTGAAATAGAATTTTTAGAACATTACACTGTAAATACCTTTACTTTCCTTTTAATACATACTGTGATTTAATTGAAAGGATTTAAACCGTATTATGATGCAGTTCCTAATAAAAAGTGGTGAGGACATTCCAAAATTCGTCAGAATGTAGCACAAATCAGAATGTGGGCAAAAATACTACATTCTTCTGAATTGTGAATCTTGCAACATCTTGCGACCTTCAATTCTCACCTTGGTGCTTGTCAGTTTTGGAATGTCTGAACAGCTACAAGTGTGCCATGCAGTAAGTAAGAGGCCTGTTATCTGGAAGAAAGAGTGATTTTGGAAAAAAGTGAAAGCCATCTGTAACCCTACTCTGCAATTCAGGAGTGACTGTGCAGGTTCATTTCCTTCTAAACCAGCCTAAACCACTTTCAGTATCAATGACAAAAATGTGCCCCTTTTCTATGTGATAGCTGTGAATAACATCTGTTACCACAGTGATTATTAAAGATGGTGACAGTCCAGGTGGTTTGGTTGTTGAATACGGTTGTCACTCTTGTTTATAACTGAACTGTGTGAGAACAGAACTATATTTAGTGGGCTATGTTCAGACTGCAGGCAAATGTGGCCTAAATCTGATTTTTTGCTCATATGTGACTCAGATCTGTTTTTCTCATGACAGTGTAACCTAACCCTGACCCTAACCAGTTGTCAATATAAAACACAGGATATAATTGGCAGATCCAACTACAGTCCATGTTTATTCAAAAATTACAAACATTCCAAGCCATCTGGTACCAAAAGATTGCTTTGTGTGAGGAACAGACCCAAAATCGATCACCATCATAACGCTCAAATTACAAACACATTTGGAAATTGCTGCCTAAAGAAGCCTTCCAAAAGCTTTGATTGGATGTAGGCTATATGTATGAAAATCATTTCTGCTTTGCATGCAAAGAATTTAATGAGTCTTTAGCTGATGCATAAGGCAAGAAATTGAAAGTCGATACATAGTTTGTCGATATAGGGGCACATATAGCATCTTAATTGTGATGCTAAAGGCACTTGACCGTGCTTCAGCTTTTCATGCCTTGGGTGTGAGAATGGGTTGGAATATAGCCATACGTACTTGTTGGACTTTAACTGGCTCCACACCCAAGTCTTTTTACACTCTGAAAGAGGAACTAAATTGGACACATATTATTGAACCAAACAATGAGGCATCACAGCTCTGGGGTGAAGCTAGGATATTTGACTTTTGCCATGGTGCTGTTTATCTTATTAGAAAGATCTGTATAAATGAATATTTAGTTTCACATTATTGGTAATCCGCAGGCGAGACTATCTTACAATGATAATACCAGATACTGAGAGTCTGCTTCTTCTTTTTTTCATATAATAAAAAAATAATAAAATAATATATATATATATATATATATATATATATATATATATATATATATATATATATATATATATATATATGTCTAACTTTATCCACATACATACAGCATACTCACATAGGAGTGATTTATTATATAGCAGATCTCAACTGCTTGAAATGTAGTTCACCAAATGTAAACTATATTATCACCCATCTCCATTAATCCTTGTATTTTAAGTAGAGGCATCAATATAATGTAGTAAAAAAACACTTAAATGCTCCACAGAATGCAGGAGCCTTGAGATGCATTTTTATATATAAAATACGGTTTGATCATTTTTAATCATCTTGGCTGATGTTAACAACACAATTTCTGGTACGTTCTTCATTATCAAATCATTGATCCTCTTTTAAAGGTGCCATCGAACGTTTTTTACAAGATGTAATATAAGTCTAAGGTGTCCCCTGAATGTGTCTGTGAAGTTTCAGCTTAAAATACCCCATATAATTTTTTTTTAATAATTTTTTTTTAACCGCCTATTTTAAAACATAATTAGAAATGCGCCGATTCAGGCTGCGGCCCCTTTAATTGCTTGTGCTCTCCGCCCCCTCCCGAGCTCTGACTCTATCATTGCATAAACAAAGTTCACACAGCTAATATAACCCTCAAAATGGATCTTTACAAAGTGTTCATCATGCAGCATGTCTAATCGCGTAAGTATGGTATTTATTTGGATGTTTACATTTGATTCTGAATGAGTTTGAGGCTATGCTCCGTGGCTAACAGCTAATTCTACACTGTTGGAGAGATTTATAAAGAATGAAGTTGTGTTTATGAATTATACAGACTGCAAGTGTTTAATAATGAAAATAGCAACGGCTCTTGTCTCCGTGAATACAGTAAGAAACGATGGTAACTTTAACCACATTTAACAGTACATTAGCAACATGCTAACGAAACATTTAGAAAGACAATTTACAAATATCACTAAAAATATCATGTTATCATGGATCATGTCAGTTATTTTCGCTCCATCTGCCATTTTTCGCTGTTGTCCTTGTTTGCTTACCTAGTCTGTTGATTCAGCACTGCACATCCAGACGTTAATACTGGCTGCCCTTGTGTAATGCCTCGATCATGGACTGGCATATGCAAATATTGGGGGCATACACCCCAACTGTTACGTAACTGATTCGCCTGTTCTTCGAAGGTCTTTTAAACAAATGAGATTTATATAAAAAGGAAAGACTGGAGTTTGAGATTCACTGTATGTCATTTCCATGTACTGAACTATTGTTATTCAACTATGCCGAGGTAAATTCAATTTTCAGTTCGATGGCACCTTTAACTCATGTCCACCGTTGCGGAAACAACTTGCAAGATGGAAAGTAGCTCTCAACTGGGATGATTTCTCGTTGGCTGATATGCATTACTGTGACAGAGCTCTTGATTACAACCACACGTTTCCTAATGAACATGATGAGTGGTCACAGTCTAGAGTGGCTGCTTCACAGTGTGAAAATGACATAGAGATACTGAACTAGACCCCATGTCTTGTTCTCGCTTTGCTCTCCTTCTCTCTCCAAACATCTTGGAGGAAGACTTTATTGAGTCTGATTAGGGTTATGTGCCCTGATCATAACCCTCCGGCTGACATGATTTGTGTGATTGGAAGAAGTGAGAGAGTTTTCTTAGAACAGAATATAAGTGTTATTTAAAATATCTTGTAAAACTTCTTGGTTTCACAGCACTTAGCTTGTCTGGGCTGTATCAAACGAAGAATGACAGTCATTCAAAATCTTTAGATGTCTTTATTTTGGTTGCTGTACAGTGCTGTACTGTTCAATGGATTAAGCCTTTGTCATGCCTTCAACTCTTCATTGTGCTAATGATATCATCTATGAGATAAGCAGTGTTAGAAGAAGTACTTTAATCCATTTATGCTCACAGGCGGCTAAAGTTGGCAAAATCTCTACTACTTTTTTTCCCATTGGTGAATATTTCTTAAATGTCTTTACCGAAGACCAAGGGCGCTGCTGGGGTTTCTGGGCAACTAAACTAAACCGAGTTTGTGACAGATTAATGATTTGGCACCTTTACACAATAACTTTAGAATTATTATTTCAGAATGTTAATAGCATTTCATTATAAACAATGTTCTAATTTGCTAAATATTAGAGATCAGATATTCGAGATATCATAATTTTCCGGCATAAATTTAAAATTAAGACCATTTGAAATGACTAGTTAGCCTAGTAACTTTGTTTTCTGCTCATGGTGAGATCATTTTGATTATTAGATAGTTGTTTTTTGTTAGTAGATTCTTATTTTTAAGAAAATATATAAATCACTAAGCCTTATGTGCTCTATGTATCTGACTGTAAAAACAGTATCCTAATAATATGATTAAACTGCTGATCTTAACTTTTAATATTCATATCTAGTTTGGCTGAACAGATTACATGATTTGGTAACACTTTACAAAAAGGTCTCATTTGTTAATATTAGTTAATAAATGTTTTAAAAGTATTGTTCATTCTTAGTACATGTTAACAAACCAAAACTTTATCGTAAAGTGTTACTGGTATTTTAAAATTTTTAATATTTGTAGAAAAATTCTCAGATATCTGCTTTGGCCCTTATCCTTAACCTTGATGGCTATTTTTTCTTTTTACAATTTTTTTCTTTTTCTTTTACATAGTACTACCTCAAATAATGACAAAATTTGAACTTTCTCTTTAAGTACAGCCTTGGAATTCATTTCGGAGCTGGTTGGTTTGATAAATGGCTTAATTCTTCATTGAATCATATCATTATGAAGAGAATGGATGGGAAAAACACTCCCAGAACCGAGGCGGCTAAGTGGTCACTGTTGTGCTATATTGAATTTTAGCAGTCCCATAGATCATCTTTTCGAAATCAAGGCTTATTCCTTGCAAAAATGTACAGTGGTAACCATAGTTTCAATCACAGTACCATAATCACCACAATTATTGTTACTTCTGGAAATCTCTGATAATTTGACAATTAATATTTGAGTTTTTGGTGACACATTAGAATAAGGTTTTATTTGTTAAAGGATTAGTCCACTTTCAAATAAAATTTTCCTGATAATTTACTCACCCCCATGTCATCCAAGATGTCTTTCTTTCTTCAGTCGAAAAGAAATGAAGGTTTTTGATGAAAACATTCCAGGATTATTCTCCTTATAGTGGACTTCAATGGCCTCCAGATGGTTGAAGGTCAAAATTACAGTTTCAGTGCAGCTTCAAAGGGTTTTAAACGATACCAGACGAGGAATAGGAGTCTTATCTAGCGAAATGATCGGTCATTTTCGAAAAAAAATACAACTGTATATGCTTTATAAACACAAATGATCGCCTTGCACATACTTTCGCCAAAACCGCACTTTTCTTAAAGCTTATGCTGTATGTCCTACGCCTTCCCTATTCTACTTACAGAAAAAAAATGGAACTGGCGCTGCATTCGTTCCATAAGTAGAATAGGGAAGGCGTAGGACATAAAGCATACAGCAAAATTAAAGTATGCAACAAATCAACCAAAAGAAAGAACTGATTCTGAACTGCCTGGAACTCCTCCACGAACCTACATAGGTTTGTAACAAATTTGCATAATGCCAGCCTATGGTCTCCCATTGGCTGCCCTCCAACAACATCTACTTTGACCCACCCTCAAACACTGTAGTTTTAGCTGAGGCCTGGAAGAGTTTTGTTCATGTTTTCGACATGTCGAGAAGACAATGTTTTCTGTGCTGTGAAAGCAAATCCACTTTGCATTCATATATATATATATATATATATATATATATATATATATATATATATTACTCATTGTTAGTTCATGTTAGTGAATGCATTAATGTTAACAAATGAGACCTCATTGTAAAATGAGTTTTTAATGACGTTTCCTTAGTTTTGTTGAAGTTATAATGGTTAACATGTTACATTGACAAAGTAAGTCCTTACAGTTGTTTAATTATCAGCTCTATTTATTACATATGCTTGAAAATTATGCATGTGTGCACATCATCATATGCTATTTCTGGAGGGATGCGTCCTTATGACATTAAACCAATGCGTTCATTAAAACACACCACATTCACATGCAGCTAATCAAGTCAGCTCTTTGATCAGGAAGTGAGCTGTTGAAAGGGGATGTTGTCCACGATCTGCTTTCTCTCCCTCAACGGTTTGTGAAGAACACCTCTCTAACATCCTGCCAACCACTTAACTGCTCACAGGGCTTGTAGCTCATGTTGTGTGGCCTGTGTTATGTCAGTTTGCTCCTTGTAAAACAGGGGGAGGCAGGCAGAGTGCGTCCCCCACTAGGCTGTGCTATGTAAACATGCCAGGAGCCTGACCGAGAGGAACTAACAAAGATACTCAACACTGAGTCAGATGGAATCTAAAGCACTGAGTTCTTTGATTGTCTCAGTGTCTGACGGCGCGCTTGTGGACCGCCCAGCACACGTTCGCTTGCCATCTAGTGCATAATGCACACAATAATTGCAATAGCTGGCTAAATTCACCTGGGGCCTGATGTATAAACGCTGCGGATGCACAAAATGGGCACAAAATATGCACTTTTCCACTCACATGTTGGAGTTTATATAAAGTAAACTAGGTGTAAATATGTGTGCACCAAATCCACCGTATTTTTTACAAATACTACACTTCTCCTACTACGAACTGTTTTTTTTTTTATTTTAAATGTAGTTGTTTAGACCTGAAATATGTGACTCATATTTAATCATAAGGCCTGTTTTAGACTGGTTTAGATCTGAGCTCCAGGCCGTCAGCAGCTGTTCAGTGTTCGTGTACCCGCCGAGGACAGCTTCATCTCTGCCAGTGCTGAGGGGATTTGCCACTGGCTCTTATAGTTGTTTAACATGAGATATAATTCATTTTGGGTACATAAAATGGGCAATCTTTGGTCTTATTAATCTATTATTTGTTCCTGAGCAAATGGAATTGAGCAATGTTAAATTTAATAATTTAATATTAATGCTATATTTAACTTACATCCTGTAGAGCACTGCTTGTACCTTTGACTGAACTGTACAATTGTGTTTATTTCCTATTGCCATTTATAATGGCTATATTTTATTTAAATATTATTGTGCAATAAATATTATTTTATATAAATACTATTGTTACGAATGGGAGGCTCAGGCAGGAGATCCAAGTGCAGCGTTTTATTTACAGTGAGAATGGTCGTACAGGCAGAGTCAATCAGGAACAAACAGGAGCAGCAAAGGACAGGCAGGGTCGTAGTCAGGGTACAGGCGGTAGATCAAAAGGCAGGCAGATATCACTCACAGAACGGTATACAAAACACAGGTCAGGACAGGCAGCAATGGATCAACAGCGGGTAACAGGCAGGAACAATAGCAATAAACAGACCGGATATAAACGCTTGGAATTGTAACAGGAGTTAGCAATACTTCGCGGTGAGGTGGTGTGAGTGGAAGTTCTTTATAGTCCTGTTAATGAGCAGCAGCTGGGTGTGGTGATCAGTGTGGTGTGCTAGGGTGGATGTGGCAACAGGTGATTGGTGTGATGTGAACATGTGATTGACGGAGGATTGTGGGAAGTGTAGTCCGGGAACTGACAGGAGCAGACGGTGATCATGACAAATATGTTGTATTTGGTATTGAGAGAGGGTCCATTAGTTTGGCAAACTTTACAAATCAACGAGTCAGTTGTAAGAGACTTTTAAATTGTAAACAGAGGACGCTGTTTTAGTGCTGTTATGGAAAATTCCCTTAACTGTAAAAAGGACAAATGCAAAGATTGCTTTCCTCAGTGTAAACAGTTTTCATAATGGATATAATATTATGGACATGAGGAATGAATGTTATATAAGACACAGGTAATGCTCGCTCAGGCTCTCTCTCTCTCTCTCTTTCTTTCTCTCAACATTCCTTCATTACTAGTTCTAAAGTGACATTTTAGAATTAGTAACGGAGCCTTGGTCAAACTGTCAACTTGAGATTTGACTCCGTGGTGGTTTTAAACCCACAAAAGAGGGTTTTAAAGACACTCCTTCTAACTGTTGTATAAATGCAATATCACACTCGTAGCCATGCAATATGACTGTATATCAGCACACTGTGATTCCCTATGGCCAAATCACAGCCTTACTGATATACAGCCATACCGCATGACTACACGTGTGATATTGCTCATTTAGAATAAATATGCCACTCTCATTAATGGAGTTAAGCAATGAAATTTCATGAAATCATTATCCAGAAGTTACAGCATTTTTTTATATTAATTTAAATAGAAATATTAGTGGATGCACTGCTTTTGAACACTTTTCCTATGGCATGCTGTGTTATATTGTTTTGACAACAACGAGGATTGCTTAGAGCATGATAATGCCACTTTTAAAATGTGTTCTAAATAGCAGAACTCATGTTCTGAGAAAATATTTTCACGTGAATAATGATCAATGATGCGCATTTGACTCCGTCTGAGTCAGACAGTTATTTACACTGCAAAATATAAGGCCTATCTGTTTCTATTAAAAATAAATAAACATCCAAAATTATATGTTCACCTTATATGCAAAACTGCATAAATTTGATTAGTTTAAAGCAATTTGGCCAGTGGAAAAGATTGAGAATAACGTTTCTCTGAAAACTTTCTCTGAAAAGTATTTTGTACAATTTTGATTTATTTATTCTAAAACAAGTCAAGGATACTGAATTTTTTTAACAATGTAATGTGATGGCACATAGTCCGTATTTCATTTTCCTAATGTCTTGTACCGTTAAACATGGTATCAAGTGGATGGGAATATGCATTGAAATTATATGCAGATGACGTTATGCATAGTAAAACTAGGCATTGTAAGCTCCATATATGGTTATTTTGGGGAGGAGACAAGGTGGAGATGCATGTTCAAAATCTTCCGCTTACTGGGTTTTATAAAGGGAATTTTGTGCAGATTCTACATGGTTTTATAAATCGGAAAACTTTTGTATGCAAAATCTAACTTTTGTGCAAAAACACACTTTTAGGATGAAATCTACGGAAAGGTTTATAAATGAGGCCCCAGCTCTAATCAGATTGGTTGACTTTACGCAACTTTAAAATGAAGACTATACTCATTTGTATAAAAGCTTGTTTCCGCCACTGAATAAAAAATAAAAAAGTTAATTGAGACTTTTTGTCTCACAATTCAGACTTTTTTTTTCTTGCAATTGAGTTTATATCTCATAATTCTGACTTTATAACTCACAATTGCGGTCAATCAAAAAAAAAAAGATATAAAAAGTCAAAATTAACTTTTTTTTCTCTTCATACTTTTTTTTTTTTTTTTAATAATATTTGAATAAAGGTTTTCTTTAGCTGGACATCACTTTTGGCCACTACAGTATCAGTGATCTTGGTGGAATTATGAGGTCTCTGCAATTCCTAACTTTGTTCATGGCAGTGAATATCCTTCTGTAAAAGAGATTTAAGCTAAGTACATCTGTTATGTATCAAGATCTTTGGTTTAAAATAAAAAAAGAGGCTTCATTCCTCAGATTCTTTGGTAGGTAAACTGCTTGGATGACTGGTTTTCATGATGTGTGGTGATGATAATGTCTTTAGTTGCCATGGGCAACACAGCTACACCCTATCAGAGTAAACTGAGTCTGACTGAACAAACTTTAACTTGATTGCTCTGCTAAAGCCGTGGTCACAGTGTGTGTGTGTGTGTGTGTGTGTGTGTGTGTGTGTGTGTGTGTGATGTGAATGTGTAAAATCAAGACCTTCCCTCAATATGTAAGACAAGTGTGTTCCAGCACATTAATTCCCAACTCATCAGGGTGTACCACACTGTCATCACATCTATGAATTTTATTAGTTTATTTTGTTTTAGGCATTGGGTATTCATATATGTTTGTATGTGCATATATATAAAGACACAAATGCAATTATATAAGTATTTATTTAATTATTTATTTATTTAACTGTTAATTACAGCTGCGTTTACCTGTGACTAAAAAAAATCACTGTTTCCAAGTTTTCAGCATGACCGTTATCAACAGTGATTATATTAAATGTTTCTTGGGCACCATATGATTTCTGAAGGATCATGTGACACTGAAGACTGGAAAAATGAATAGAAAACCGTTATTTTAAACAATAATATTGTTTTAATTGACCACATACTGTGTGTGGGTGTATATATATATATATATATATTATACATAGTATGTGATCAAAATATATATATATATATATATATATATATATATATATATATATATATATATATATATATATATATATATATTTGTAAACATTTGCATGACTTTTTCCTTATACATATAATTTTATAATTTTATTCTGGTTATATGTTGATGTTTCAGTGTCTAAAATTATATAAAAAAATGTTTTTGAGAACTGCAGTTTATGTACAACTAATGAAATAGCATTGAATATACTGACTAAAATGATGACAGCAATTTGTCTGGTTATGCTTACTTTTCTGAGGGTGGTCCAGTCTACTTACTGGAATATTGTTCCAAAATGACAAACACATAAAAGCAATTTATATTTCCGTTGAATGATGTGACCCAGAAACTTTTACTGTTTTATTTCTGGCAGATGGCAGATGGATTGGACAGTATTCATACAGTACAAGCGTGTTTATCATGGCTATGCATCACAGAATTTGTAATATTTGGACTTTTTTTTTACAAAAGGTATTGTAAATGTATATGTTCATTGGGTAATTTGTTTGTATGAGGACATTTAACATCTTGTATTTATTATTCCAAGTAATAGTCTGTTATATCATTCATGATTTACTCAAAGTCATTAATGTTTTCCATTGTCCTGCGTTTGTTTCTCTGTAACAGGCCAACTTTTCAAAGCGGCAGTACACTGTCTGTTTATGAAGTCTCACTAGTGTTCAGACAGAAAGTTAGAGGTGCTGTTGTCTCAATATTTTGTAATATAAATGTTAATCTCTTTCTGAGTCCAGACAAATTTAAGACATTGCCTGGAAACACTGTTATGTATGGAAATCGTTCAAAGCGGGAATGAGAGAAAAGAATCAGTCTTTTCACTGAGAGGGAGAGCATAGGAGGAGTGTGAAAGAGAGATATCCACTGTTCTTAAAAAAAAATAAAAAAAAATTAGTCATGAGTCATGACCATCAAACGACATCAGAGCAGAATGTTTTAGAGACACAGTGTGAACAAAACCACTGGAACTGTGTGAGTTTGTACAGTATATCTCAGAATATTAACCCTTAGGGGACTAAGCCCTTTTTGGTCCGTTTTCTCTATTTTTACATTTCGGCTTATAAACCATATGTAATGATGATGGACCACCATGTATTTGGTATCAATGAATTCAGAAGACCCTAAGCTACAATAAGCATGCATGCAATATGTTTATAAAGGCAGTATGAGTGAAAAATTGTACAATAAACTAGAGAATTTCAAAAACGAAAATGAGATTTTTCTCATTTATTACTGAAAATCCTACCTCACACAACAATAGTGAAAAGTTTTTGACCCAAAAATATATTTTTCTAACCCTTTTCTTGACAGAAATGGGTTAATGTTCAATCAAATGTGTAAAGAACAGTTAAATAATTAACTTTATTTACAAACAGTCCTAGGCGTTTTATTTTTGTGACTAAGCCCTTTTTGGTCTGTTTTCTCTATTTTTATATTTGGGCTTATAAATCATATGTAAAGGAGATGGAACACCCTGTGTTTGGTATCTATGGATTCAGAAGACCCTAAGCTACCATAAGCATGCAAGTAATGTGTTTAGAAAGGAAGTATGAGTGAAAGAAAATGTACAGTAAACTAGAGAATTTCAAAAACGAAAATTAGACTTTTGTCATTTATTACTGAAAATCACACATCACAGAATATAGAACAAAAAATATTTTTTTTTTCAAACTCTTTGCTTGACAGAAATGTGTTATTGTTTAATCAAATGTGTAAAGAACAATTAAATAATTAACTTTTTTTTACAAACAGCCTAGGCATGCAAGTGAGCAAAGCAAGGCCTCTCCATCGGTGTAAAAGCTCTCTGCTCCAGATTTCTCTTTCCAGTAATTGTTCCAGAGCTTGTTCTGCCGTAAATCTTTTACTGCTTGCCATTTTAAAAAAACAAATCTGTAATAATGCTATATCTCTCTCGAATTTATCTCTTTGTGCTCGCTAATACTCAGATCGTCTCTGTAACACTCCGATCGCTTTCTGCTTTCTGCTTTCTCCACCTGATGCTGATTCTCCGATCGCTTATTGATTACACCTGGCTGCCGGTCTTTTACTATAGGCCAGCGAGCTTTTACAAGGCTACAGCAGAGCTACAGAGTCCTCTGAATGGCTAGAATACATCATGGTAACCTTCCTCTGATTGGGTTAGAAAAATATTCCTCCCAGCGGCAATTTTTACATTGGTTGTTGCGTGTTGAATCTGCCTAACATACTCGTTTTCATTGGCCTGTTTACGCAGTGGTATTGCGCAATAACGGAAGCGCGTTTAATATACAATATTAATACCGTTTTCAGTGGAATCTGAGGAAGACGGCAAAAAAGACCGCATCTCTCTAGCATTAATAGTTTTTGAGATAACTACACATTTGTAAAAGTATGCCATTTTGGGCGGTACCGCCCAATCTGTCCCTCAAGGGTTAAAGGAAATACATTTAATAAAACTTTACAGTATTTTGTTGAAAATTGGCAGATAAAATGGGTAGGAACCAACAAAAACATGCAGCATAAAGTGGTATTGTGTTGGGTCACAACTTGATGTCAAATGTAAAATCTGTCCTGAAGCAAAAGCAGAACTCTGTCCTTACTACAACTATAGTAATATTAGTAATATTCATGTCATGATGTTGGTCTGGTATATAATCATAGGTGGAAGTAATGAATTACAACTACTCACATTACTGTAATTAAGTAGCTTTTTCGGGGTTTTGTACTTTTTTGAGTACAATTTTAAATCTATAATTTTACTTGTACTTAAGTACAAATTAAGCAAGTAATCTACTTCGCTATTTGTAAATCACATTCTTACTGAGTATGCCAACAATTTGAACATTCAAACTTTTAACCGGCATATTGTTAGCCAATAAAGAAATCAGATCATAAATGGACCAATGAAAACCCTGATATTTACCAGCGCCGTGTTCTCCCCGACAGCGAGTTTGACACACACCCGCCTTCTCCTGTCACTAACACATTTCAGTTACAGAGCCTGAATATCAGCGTGAGATTGCAGGTATTGTGCATAATTTTAATCATATCCACAGATTTCAATGGCGTATTTTAATTACAAATGTCGAGAGCGCATTATTGTAACGCACAGAAAATGACACGAGCTCTCAAATATACAAGTGAACTGCCTCTCCTCAGATATTGAGTGCGCGCTGTCAGACTGTGTAGTGTGCAATCGTGAATCTCTCCGTGTTCTTAAATTAAACGTTGTCAAAAGTTATCAATCAGAATAGACCTCCATGCATGACCATTGAAAATGCTACAGGAAATCTTATTGGTTATAAGTGAAATGCACTACTATAAAGTCTCTCAACAATCAAAGGTGGATCTTTAATTTCTTTACAATGTAAATATATGATTCAGAATGGTGCATTTGTATGATATGTGCATATAAAATAACCTAGTCTGTCTAACTGCATCACTATATTGTACAGACATTACAGGTCAAACCGCTCTGATGATCTTTTTATCTAAATAAACAACATATATGGCTCTTAAAGGGTTAGTTCACCCAAAAATGAAATTTCTGTCATTAATTACTCACCCTCTTGTCATTCCACACCTGTAAGACCTTCGTTCATCTTCAGAACATAAATTAAGATTTTTTGATGAAATCCGAGAGCTTTCTGACCCCAGCTGCAACGAAATTGCAACTTTCAAGGCCCAGAAAGATAGTAAAGACACCGTTAAAATAGCCCATGCGACTACCAGTGGTTCAACCTTAATGTTGTGAAGTGACAGGAATACTTTTTCTGTGCAAAAAACAAAAATAACAACTTCATTCAACAATTTTCTCTCTCCATGTCACTGTCTGGTGCTTTTCATGTGAGCACCACGACACACGTGTGTGATGCTGACGCAGAATCCGGCCAATAATGAGCCGAGGTAGAACCTGGAAGTGCTGCACTGTGTTTACTATGTCAACGGTGTCAGAGACTGACATGGAAGAGAAGAAATTGTTGAATAAAGTTGTTATTTATTTCATTTATTTGCACACAAAAAGTATTCTTGTCACTCCATAACGTTAAGGTTGAACCACTGCAGTCTCAGACCTTGAATGTGGTAATAATGTTGCTGTCTATGGAGGGTCAGAAAGCTCTCGGATTTCATCAAAAATATCTTAATTTGTGTTCTGAAGATGAACAAAGGTCTTACGGGTTGGGAACGACATGAGGATGAGTAATTAATGACAGAATTTTCATTTTTCGGTGAACTAACCCTTTAACCCTTACACGAAAAAGTTAGATATTAAAATTTCTACAGTATACAGTATGGTATTTAAAATGATACTGAATATTGATCATTTGCAAGGTATTGTATTGAAGTTAGAAATTCCAGTACTGTGACCACTAATTTGTGCAGTTTGTCAATAAGGTTAAAGTGCTTTATTTTTAAAGTAGCTATATTCTACTTAGATCTATGATTTGATTGAATATATTTTGATAATTTATTAATTATCGCTGGCTAAAAAATAACTTTCAAATTTTAGTACTTTGTGTAGTTTTTGAGAAGAGTAATTTGTACTTTTACTTGAGTACTTTTTTGACACCAGTACCCTTACTTGTAATTGAGTATTATTTCAGCAGTGTAACTGTCACGATCACCATCTGTTCCTGTCATGTTCCTGTCACATCCCGGACTACATTTCCCATGATCCTCCATTGCTCATCACCTGCACTCACTTCACAATCACTCCACACTAATCACCACACCCAGCTGCAGCTCATTATCAGGACTATAAAGGACTTTCACTCACACCACCTCACCGCGAAGTCTTGATTTCCTTGTGTGTCATTTCTGAGCGTTTATTCCCTGTCTGTTCTGCCTGTTACCGTTTGGACTGTTACCCTGTTTATCCCTGTCTGCCGCCTGCCTCGACCTCTTGCTTGTATACCGACCTGTGAGTGATATCTGCCTGTCCTGATCATTGCCTGTTCCTTGACCACGATTCTGCCTGTTCCTTGCTGTTCCTGTTCGCTCCTGATTGACCCTGCCTGTACGACCACTCTCACTTGTAAATAAATGCTGCACTTGGATCTCCTGCCTGAGTCTCCATTCGTAACAGTAACAGTACTTGTACTTAAGTACACATTTTCAGTACTCTTTCCACCACTAGTAAAAGCAGTGGTGGACAAAGTACACAAAGTACATTTACTTGAGTAAAAGTACAAAAGAATGTAAGTACTTAAGTATCAAAGGTAAAAAGTACTGACTAATGAATTTTTATTTATTTTGCAGTTTTATATACTCCATCCTACTGCTTAAAATAGCATATAATGTACTAGACACACATAGTTCCATCATTATGAATAATTGTCAAGTAGCCAGCCCTAGTCAATAAGGAAGATTATGCAGACATATATGATATGCAAGTAAGAAAACCGACATCACATAGGACAAAATGTTTTAACATTTTAAGACTAATGCTATGCAAATATACTAGTTTTACATCATTTAACTCTGTTACAGCAGTAGGGAAGATGCATGGGCAGTAATTTGCATTATTTTAATGTTATGTTTAGTTTTTTCCTAAAACCAGACCCATTCAGATTGCAATACACAAATATGGACACAATATGGTCCACATTCAAACATTTCATACAATGGGCTTAAACAGCAGCAGACTTCCTTCACAAACAACTGACAGTCGTGACCTAAATTTTCATTTACAAAAATACAAAAATGTGCACAGTCATGTTTCGAAGGTCTTGGCTTATTTTACTGGAAACTCACTCTGACTGGATCATTTGAATCATTGACAAACCAATTTAACAGGTTGATTGAAAAGAATTAGGTTGTTCACAAATCGGACACCACTATCACACTACCAAGTGATGATTACTTCATTATGCTTTGAAATGTAAAGTAAAAGTTTTCCAAAATCAAAATACTTGGAAGTACATATACTTGAAAATTGTACTTAAATACAGTAACAAAGTTACAATACGTTGTTACTCTCCACCACTGGTGAAAAGCTAAAGCTCAGAATAAAGCTGCAAAGCAGCGGTTATCAGAATTCAGCAGCTAGTGTGAAGAAATGGAAGAAATGGATGCAACTGACTTGAATTTGAATTTGAGTACTGTGTTTGTAATTGAAAAATCAATCCAGGGGTCCAGATTTTGCTTTGTTTTCACTGAAATCTCTCTACAAGACCAATTATCAGTAGACTCTTGTAGAACTGATGGGACTTGTGATAGTGTGGTCGATGTTAATCTGTTATAATGTGGCTCAATAGGGGGTGAGCTCATATTCTTGCTAAATGGAGCAAGTTTTCTTGGAGTCATGAGCATGTGTATCAAATGTGAATGATAAACCACAACCATGGCTCTAACAGATACAATGTTTGTTGCATCCATGAGAGTCAAAATCCACATATATCTCTTTCAAAAACTGCAAAAAGCTAATTCATTTTCTACATGGGACAGTGTAATACATGGTGTTTTCCATTGCATTTAATTTCTAGATCACAAGAACTTTACAAATTGAACTGGTTAAACAGTTCATGAAAGAAAGGTTTTTAAATATTATGCCTAAACTGTTAAAAACTGTAAAACTGAAATGCCTTTGAGGAACATGTACTCCCCATGAGGAGAGAGACTCTTGTGTGAAACAGGGTGGTGAGGTTGATGTTTTGAATATTGCAAATTTAACTACTAGTTTCTAGGCAACCATATGTCCCATTCATCCCAAAACACAATTAGCTACAGACACTTCATGCATGCAAAGTTTTGTTTTCACCATAGGGATCAAAAGTTTTAGCTGTTCACAGAGAAAGAATAATAATAATCAGTCATAGAAGCCAAAACACAAGCTCAGAGAAAGTGTTTTTCTATGTTTACACCTGGTATTAACATCAGGTGTTGAACAGAGATAGTTGTGTTCACATGCATAACAGATTTGTAATCGGATTTCATCTGGATGATCTTCAATTGCATAACCACATACATCACTTGCTACATCAGTGTTTCTGCATATTGCTAAAATATCAAATGTACAGTTCCTATTTTTTTGTTCTATTTGCTTCTTATTTCTATTTTTAGCCTATGAAATGGCAAACCATTTAGAATGCTTCACCGTTTTGAGAAAATTGTTTTAACACAGTAGTTGACTGACTGGTTACACTGTATATAATTGCTGTATATAATTTTTTGACTGTACTAAAGCATAAAAATACCATAATATGTAGGTAACATGTACCATATCCAATAGTACCTCACGACCAATTTATACATTGTTTACGAGGTGGTTAATTCGTACAAATTTGTACGACCTCATTCATACAAATTCATACGATTTGTCTAAACCCCAGTGACGGGTAGGTTTAGGGGCAGGGTTAGGGGTAGGTCATTTGTACGAATTTGGCAACTCGTAGAATATGTACGATTTAGCAAAAAAACTACGAATTTGTACGAGTGAGGCTGTACGAATTTGTGCGAATTAGCCACCTCATAAAATATGTACGAATTGCCGTGAGATTGGGTTGCCATAACATGTAGCTATATAGATATTTAGAAAACATGCTAGTTCACATAGTACGTTTCTCTGAAAAACAATGCTACAGCCAGTTATTCTACTTTGAAATGTGTGTTCCGTGTCGGAATGTCTGTTTTTGTTTTGGTCTGTGCGATCCTGCCCACTACCAATTTACCCAATAGTATTTCAACACCCCGAGTTGGCAGAAAACAGCGTATTGCAGCCATGTATGCCAGGAAACAAACTGGGTCAGAGATCACAGATTCCACCCAACATAAAAAGCCTTGGCATTCAACTACAAATCTTCATCAATGGCAGCATATTAAAACATGGATAAATCAACTTATCAACTTACAGTGTGTAAGTTTCCTCGCCTTCCATTGCCAATTGTGCTCGCTCCTGTTGCGGCCTCAATATGGCACCCCGCGTAAGCTAGGGGTATTGAAATTAATAGTTTCTACGATGCATTGAGTTTGAGAATTTGTACTGCAGTACTTATTTCAACCACTTGCTGTCAATATTACATACTGCACTTTTAAAGCATTTTGGTCCATGATCACCCAAAATGGTTGATCATTCCAGTCTTAAACATGGCCGTTTTTATTTGTCTTTCCCTTCAGGGCTTATTAACATTCTGGCAACATCTGGCAAATTGATCTCTTAAAGCCACAGTTTGATAAACATGTCTATCGTTTGAGCTATGCTTCAGATATTGATTATATATCTCTGGAGCCAGATTAAAGATGATCTGTTCATATGTCTCTCAGGTGAGATCAGAGTGAGACCAGGAGTGTAATCTGATCTTGATCAGTTTATTCAGCCGTTTAAAATTGCCTCGGCTAGAACGTGTGAAGTCCTGAATCTCCAGCCCTGGCCTTTCCTACACAGATGAATCGTACCATCTGTCCTGTTTGCCATTCAGATGGATTCCCAGGTGCATGTGCATATGAGAATGCACCACCACTACATTATCTCCCTGGATGGTAATTAGTCTCTGGTGTTCATTGGAAATTCCCAACCAGCTAGACCACAGGTCATCAGATTCCTGTGTAGCGCTTCATGTATCAGGCTTCATTGCACTGCCATTTATCAATGCTGCTGCCTCACTGCTTAATTTACAGCTTGATCGCAGTAAATGGTTACTTTCAGTTATGAGCAACTGAACTTTAGAGTCTGGATTTATAAAAATTTTTGGTTACACTTTATTTTACAGTGCCGTAGTTACAATATAATTTCTCAAATCAGTACTGAGTACTATTAATTAACTTCATGTACTTACTATAGAGTTACATTTAGGGTTAGGGTTTGGTTTAGGGTTAGTAATTATGCACAATTTACTGTTATTACTATAGTAAGTACATGTACTGTAGTAACGTGTAACTACGACACTGTAAAATAAAGTGTTACCAAATTTTTTAAAATGTTTTTAAAAGAAGTCTCTTAAGCTTCCCAATAGAATAAAATACCAATAGAATAAAAACAGTAATATTGTGAATTTTTATTGCAATCTAAAAGAACTGTTTTCTATTAATTTATTCATCTGATGGCAAAGCATTACTCCAGTCTTCAGTATCACATGACCCTTCAGAAATCATAATATGCTGATTTGCTGCTCAATTTTTTATCAGTTAACAGTATACCGTTATCAGTAATGTGTCCATGCTGAATAAAAAGTTTAAGAGATTTAAAGTTTTAGATCTTACTTTTAATCCCCAAACTTTTGATTGATAGTTCATCAGTTTCCACAAAAATATGAAGCAGCACAAAACTGATAACACAGATTATAATAAGAAGAAATGTTTAAACCATCTGAGTGAAAAGCTTATGCTATAAAAATTGAGAATAAATGTTGGATATTTAACATTTCTTTATAATAGTGTGTAGGAAAGGCTGTCAGTTTGACTTAAGTAAAATGTTATTCTCACTGTACTAAAGTTAAAGTTCATCTGTCTAGCATAATACACAGAATCTGGTGACCTACTACTATACTATACAGTGCTTTCACATAATGGGTCTCTATACAGAACATGAAAATATATAGCTGTATTTATATTTTAGGAAAGAGAAGCTGATATTATATGGGAAGTATCCTTGAAGTGCCCCAATGTTACTCCCCACCATCTCCAACACAGTCCTGCAGCCTCACGACCAGCTGACCGCTAAGATGTTATTCCAGGATCTGGGAGACTGCTGGGACATGTGCTTGCGTCTCCCTGAGCTTGTCCCCAGGAGGGAATGAGTTCTGTGAAGCGTGTAAATCAAAATGTCATTCATACCTATGTGTGTATTTCTTCAGGCAGCAAGGAACAGGCCATGCCACAGGTCAGAGTCCGCTTGTTTTACTTATCTGAACACTGCAGAACTTGCACCAAATTTTACACAGAAACACGTTGGTGTAAATGTGTATTAGTCATGCTCAGAGTTAAAATTTTTACCTTTACTTACAGGAAAATATATACTTTTCACCTTCTAAATTTCAGAGTGTTTCATCTGTTTTTTGTCCCTGCTCTGGCATGTTTATGCTCTTTCTCCGGTTGCAGTAGCACATGGATGGTTCTGTCACGGATGCACGAAGACAAGATGTTAGGATCCAAGCGCAGCATTTATTGTAGGGTAATCCAAAAACGTAATCCAGGACACAGGCAAAGGTCAAACTCCACAGAAACAGTCCATAAAACAGAAAGCCAGAGATATAAAGTGCACATAACAAAATATAACAAACCACAACCAAGGACAGAAACAACCAAGTATAAATAGACAGACACTAATAAGGAAACACAAAACAGCTGGGTGCAATGACATAGGATAATGAGTCAAGGAGGTGAGTTATGGGTAATGTAGTTTAAGGTGAACAATAGTCCATGTTGGACTCATGATCATGAGAGTACCCCCTCCTTACGGAGCGGCTACCAGACGCTCCATGAAACAAAAACAAAACTCTCAGGAGGGAGGTGGACTGGAAGAGGACCGGGGGGAGGGATGGTGGGCCAGGACCAGAGCCCTTGACTGAAGGCCAGGGAGGAGCTGGAGGAACAGACCACGGGGGCTCTAAGAAGGTCGGGGTCCTGGCTGAATGCCAGGGCGGCGCTGGAGGAACTGACCAGGTGAGTTCCAGCAGATCTGGATTCCTGGCTGAGTGCCAGGGCGGTGCTGGAGGAACAGACCCAGCGGGTTCCAGCAGATCTGGATTCCTGGCTGAGTGCCAGGGCGGTGCTGGAGGAACAGACCCGTGGGGTTCCAGCAGATCTGGATTCCTGGCTGAGTGCCAGGGCGGTGCTGGAGGAACAGACCCGGCGGGTTCCAGCAGGTCTGGATTCCTGGCTGAGTGCCAGGGCGGTGCTGGAGGAACTGACCCGGCGGGTTCCAGCAGATCTGGATTCCTGGCTGAGTGCCAGGGCTGTGCTGGAGGAACAGACCAAGCGGGTTTCAATGGTTCAGATGGCCTGGGCAGTGGCGGCAGGGCAGAAGGCTTGGATGGTGGCGTTAGGGCAGAAGGCTTGGATGGCGGCGACAGGGCAGATGGCCTAGGCGGCGGCGACGGCAGGGCTGACCAAGGGCGCTCCATGGCCATATCAGGGAGAGCGGGCAGCTCGATGACTGCCTCTGTGGCCGTATCAGGGAGATCGGGCAGCTCTGGGATTGCCACAGGCTGCTCTGGGATGGCAGCGAGCCGCTCTGTGACGGCAGCAGGCCTGGGCTGGTAGACTGGTCCAGAGTCATAACAACTTGAGTGCTTCCTCCAGGCACGCAAGAACGCCAAGAAGTAGAAGGCTAAGACCGTCCTCCAGGCCTTGACCGAACTGACATGGAGCTCGGGCTGCTCTGGGACGACAGCAGGCTGCTTGGGCTGCTCTGGGATGACAGCAGGCTGCTTGGGTTGCTCTGGGATGACAGCAGGCTGCTTGGGTTGCTCTGGGACGACAGCAGGCTGCTCGGGCTGCTCTGGGATGACAGCAGGCTGCTTGGGTTGCTCTGGGACGACAGCAGGCTGCTCTGGCTGCTCTGGGATGACAGCAGGCTGCTTGGGTTGCTCTGGGACGACAACAGGCTGCTCGGGCTGCTCTGGGACAACAGCGGCCTCGGGCTGGCAGACTGCTCCAAAGTCCATAGAGCTCGAGTTCATCCTCCATGCACGCAGAACAGCCAAAACATAAAAAGTGAGCACAGCCCTCTGGGCCAAGACAGGACTGACCTGGACAGCAAGCTGCTCTGGAGTGGACTTCCTGGCTGGAGCGGACTCACTGGCTGGAGCGGACTCACTGACTGGAGCGGGCTCTGGAATGGACTCACTGGCTGGAGTGGCCTCACTGGCTGGAGCAGGCTCTGGAGTGGACTCACTGACTGGAGCAGACTCACTAGCTGGAGCAGGCTCTGGAGCGGACTCACTGGCTGGAGCGGGAAGGCCTCCAGGCCTTGAGAGATGACTGAAGCCTTCCTCCTCCTCTTCCTCCCTTTACGTGAGTGAGGCGGTGACTCCGTGCCCACCTCCTCTGTGGATTGGGGAGCGAACTCACGGGCTGGAGCGGAACCACAGATTAGAGTAGACTGATGGGCTGGAGCGTGAACAATAGTCCATGTTGGTGTGCCCTCTGGTGGCTAAACGGGGCACTCCAACATATGATCATGACAGGTTCTGACTGACTGTTAAAGTGCCCTATTATGCATTTTCGAATATTACCTTTCATGCAGTGTGTAATGTAGCTGTCTGTGAATGTAAACGATCTGCAAAGTTGTGAAGTCGAAAGTGCATGATAAATAAAGTTATTGTCTCTCTCTCTTAAAAATAGAATCAACTCTGAACAGCCTAAACAGTCTCACTTCCATGACACATTACCATAATGCCTATAATACCTATGTTCTACGTTATCTGTCGACGAGCAACTTGACCCACCCACAAACTCTATAGCATTTCCATGTGGCTAACATTATGTCGAGATGACGCTGTGTCCTACACTTTGAAAGTAAATGTCTTTTATTTTCACTTCCGAGTAACTGCTTCTCAAACCTCGGGGAGTTCAACACACAAAACGCTTGGTCTTAAAATATTGACCAATGCCCAGTTTATTTGGACCAGCTTGCTCCTCTGAATCTCAACCTTTAAGCATGATTAATTGATGTTTATATTTTCTAGCAATCGTTCGAAATACATAGTGTTGTATGTTATATTGTGTATTCACATTGTATATCTGCTATTCAGATGTGGGTCCAGTATTGTCTAAAAATGTGTCGATTAATGCAGCTTGTCTGTTTTATTACTTGGAGTAATGATCAAGGATGGAGCATGACTTTTGTTTATAAAGTGTAATGCATTATCATTTATTCAGTGTGGGCTCAAGGAAAGGAGGGATTTAGAGAGGCGGATTCTTCTAACTGCTTATAACAAATCGTTTACGAATCATTGAGAACTGAGGTGAAATTAAATGTATATTATGAGAAAACAAATGTGCTTTTTGACCTTGCATGCATGTAAACCTGTTGTAGGAGACTCACAAAACAATATTAGGAACCTTAAAAAAGGCTTAATATGGGCACTTATGTGTTAATGTGTTAAATTCATTTCTGCTGTTAGTATCAGGCTAGAAGAGCTTGGCACCTCAAAAGACTTTACTTTTTAATGAGATTAACAATTAACAATTAGCATGGTGCTCCCTGAGTGCATGGAACATTAAAAATAAAGTCACCATGAAATCAAAATGAATATTCTTTTTTTTTTTTTTTTTTTTATGGAATATTGCCGTGTTTATTATACATGATTTAACTGTGTACATCATTTTTTTTTTTTTTTTAATTCATGTGCCCTCATATTCAATAATCAAAATAACTTCCCCTCCCACTTGCAGCGACATCTCTTCTCTGATGATGTGTTTTCGGGCAAGAGGGTGGGGCAACCTGTCACTCGCATGACATCACAGCAACAGTAAACCACAACCATCCAATCAATTCCCGATGGAAAAAATCAAGTCCCATCCTACATTTTTCTTGTTAGAGAAGCCATTTCAATCAGATATACATCACAATAGGAATGAAAAAACTATATAATAACGTCTCGGTTACATGTGTACGTCAGTAGTGACCGACGAATTGGGATATCGCTAGAGAGCCCTATCAGCTTCGAGTGAACTAAAACAAGCCAATGGAATTGGCGTGCGATATTTGCATAATGCGCACCGCCTCCGACAGGTGTATATAAATAGGAAGCAGATGCAATCGCACTCTGTTTTTCGCTGAGGAGACAACTGGTGTCCGCACTACAGCGAGGGTACAGAAACTGTGGCGACGGGACGTACGTCTCCGTTCCCTCATTCAGGGAACGAGGGTTACACATGTAACCGAGACGTTCCCTTTCAGTCGGTCACGTTCGACGTACGTCAGTAGTGACCGACGAATTGGGATCCCAACTAAAGCGCCACAGTTACGAAACCCCTTCCAGTGCCCAGCGCAAGCTCAGCCGCCCATAGCACCGGCTGGACGGTGAAGGGGGCGAGCTTACACCGAGAGAGTCTACTGCTGTTCTGACATACCCACTAAGTAGACTAGACTACACTGGGGAAGCGAACCCGGAGGGGACGCTGCGGAGGCCACTACCTACCCAATGGGGGGAGGAGTTTACGTGGAGAATACACATATGGACTGGCCCGAGGGGCAGTACGCATATGGAGTCCCTGGGATGGCTCCACCTGGGTAGGGGGAGACTCATCTGACAGGTGACAGCAGAGCTGGCTCTGCTAAGGGAAAGACATGGACTCAGCCCGTAGGGAGTTTTAAACCGTGGATAATTACACATATGGGACCGCTCACGTAGAGGGGTCACGACATATGGGCCCCAGCCAACAGACAGCGTCAGCGACGGATGTAGGCCTGGCATCAGACACTCCGCAATGTCCGAGCCGAAGGGGGAGGCGGAGGAACTCGACAGGGTTCGCCAAGCGGGGAACACGACTGGAGTGACAAGTATGCACGTATCCGGCCAGGGGGCGGGAATGGCATTGCAAGCCGACACTTAGAGCGGGTACAACACGTCTACCGACTAGTGGATGCGAGTACACGTGAAGATACCGGCTCTACACGTAGGCTATAAAACCTAGCGAACGTGTTAGGTGTCGCCCAGCCCGCAGCTCTACAGATATCTGTCAGCGAGGCGCCATGAGCCAGCGCCCAGGAGGAGGCCACCCGTCTGGTGGAGTGGGCTCTCAACCCGAGCGGGCAAGGCAGTGGGCCATCCTCTGCTTGGAGACAGCCTTTCCCTTCTGCTGGCCTCCGTAACAGACGAAGAGCTGATCTGAGGTCCTGAAGCTTTGCGTTCTGTCCACGTAAACGCGCAGAGCGCGGACGGGACAGAGCAAAGCTAGGGCTAGGTCTGCCTCCTCCGAGGGCAGCGCTTGCAGGTTCACTACCTGATCTCTGAAGGGAGTGGTAGTAACCTTGGGCACGTATCCAGGCCGGGGTCTCAGGATGACGTGAGAATCACCGGGCCTGAATTCTAGGCACGTTTCGTCAACCGAAAAAGCATGCAGATCCCCTACCCTCTTCAGGGAAGCCAATGCAACCAGAAGAACCGTCTTAAGGGACATTAGTTTCAGGTCGACTGATTGCAAAGGCTCAAAGGGATGACCCCGGAGAGCTGTGAGAACCAGGGTCAGATCCCAAGAGGGTACGGAGGAAGGGCGAGGAGGATTCAGTCTCCTGGCCCCCCTCAGGAACCTGACGATCAGATCGTGTTTCCCCAGGGACTTACCCTCAACTGCGTGGTGATGTGCGGCGATAGCGGCAACATACACCTTCAAGGTGGAGGGAGACAGCCTTCGCTCCAACCCTTCTTGCAGGAAGGAAAGCATGGATCCGACCGAACATAATCGGGGGTCCTCTCGGCAAGAGGCGCACCATTCGACGAACAGGTTCCACTTCAACGCGTAGAGACTCCTAGTGGAAGGAGCTCTAGCGGAAGTGATGGTGTCTACGACCGCTTGCGGGAGATCACTCAGAACCTCCGCATCCTGTCCAGGGACCACACATGGAGGTTCCATAGATCGGGACACGGGTGCCACAGGGTGCCCCGTCTCTGAGTCAGGAGGTCCTTCCTCAGAGAAATCGGCCAGGGAGGGGCTGTCGCGAGGAGGATGAGGTCTGAGAACCAGGTCTGAGTGGGCCAGTACGGAGCCACTAACAGAACCTGCTCCCCGTCCTCCCTGACCTTGCACAGGAGTTGTGCGAGAAGGCTCACTGGGGGAAACGCATATTTGCGCAGACCCGGGGGCCAGCTGTGTGCCAGGGCATCCGTGCCGAGCGTGCCGCCGGTCAGGGAATAAAACCACTGGCAGTGGGCAGTTTCTGGGGAGGCAAACAGGTCTACCTGGGCCTCGCCGAAATGCTGCCAAATCAGCTGAACCGCCTGGGGGTGGAGCCGCCACTCGCCCGCAAGTGGAGGCTGCCGTGACAGCTCGTCGGCTGCACGGTTGAGCACACCTGGGACATGAGTGGCCCGAAGGGACCTCAGATGCTTCTGACTCCACAACAAGAGATGGCGGGCGAGTTGCGACATGCGACAGGAGCGTAGACCACCTTGATGGTTGATGTACGCAACGGCTGCAGTGCTGTCCGAGCGGACCAGTACGTGCTTGTCTGACAGCAGCTCCTTGAAGCGGCCCAGTGCAAGACGTACTGCGCAACTCCAGGCAATTGCCCATGCAGTTGAGGCCCCGTCCATAGACCTGACGCTGCATGCCCGTTGTACGTGGCCCCCCATCCGGTGGCGGAGGCATGTGTGGAGACCACAGCGTGCCTGGACACCTGTTCCAGGGGCACTCCGGCCCGCAGGAACAAGGGGTCCGACCACCGGATGAGAGTGCGTTGGCAGCACGGTGTCACAGCCCCAACCGGCTGAGGTGAGCTAAAACCATATCCCTGTGTTCGCACAACTGCGCTCGCGAGCTGGCCAGGATCAACCAGTCGTCGAGGTAGCTGAGAATACGAACGCCTTGTTCCCTGAGGGTAACAATGGCCGCCTCCGCAATCTTCGTAAAGACGCGGGGTGACAGGGCCAGCCCGAAGGGTAGGACTTTGTACTGACATGTCCGACCCTCGAATGCAAACTGTAGGAAGGGTCTGTGGCGAGGCAGAATCGAGACATGAAAGTACGCATCCTTCAGGTCGATCGCTGCAAACCAATCCCGGGGACGGACGCATTCGAAAATGCGCTTCTGCGCATCTTGAACGGCAACTTGTGAAGGTACCGGTTCAAGACGCACAGATCCAGGATTGGCCATAGCCCACCGCCCTTTTTGGTACAATGAAGTAGGGGTCTGTAAAACCCCAACTTCATATCGGCTGGAGGGACCGGCTCGATTGCATCCTTCGGCAGGAGGACAGCAATCTCCGCCCGGAGAACAGGTGCGTTGTCCAGTGACACCTGAGTGTAGTGGACACCCCTGAAAACCGGGGGACGCTGGGCGAACTGAATCGCATAGCCGAGTCTGATGGCACGAATGAGCCAGCTGGACAGGTTGGGGAGCGCTATCCACGCTTCCAGACACTGAGCCAGCGGGACCAAAGGCACCACAGACGCACCGGGGGTGGGGCAGCGAAGCAGAGTACGGGGACCTGACTCGGACGGCATGGGAGAGGCCCGGAGTGTGGTCAGACTCTGCGAGGCAGCAGTGCGTATGGGAGACAGCGCACGGGGCGCGGCCTGCACCATCACACTGCCACCTGCTGGCGATGTGAGGCGGGGCTGCGCGTGACAAGGCAGGGCCTCGCACGCTGACAGCCGCAAGCAGAGTACGGGGACCCGACTCGGACGGCATGGGAGCGGCCCGGAGTGTGGTCAGACTCTGCGAGGTAGCAGTGTGAATGGGAGATGGCACATGGGGTGCGGCCTGAACCACCACACTGGAACCTGCTGGTGAAGTGAGAGAGGGCTGAGAGTGGCAAGGCGGGGCCTTGCTCACTACCAGCCACACCCTCTTGGGACCTGGAGGATCAGACAACAGTTCTATTCGTGGGTACCGCTGGACTCCGGAGAGCCAGCGGCGGAACAGACCAGAATTCTCCACCCGGCCCTCCTCCGGGGAAAGAACTGTTTCCTTCAGCTGCAGGTCACCATATCCCCAGGACCGCCTCCTAGGCCAGCTTGTGAGATGAGCACATCGAGAAAGTGTACTTGACGATGACCCATCCCAGCAAGACTAGCCAGGGGTGTTTCCGGACCACCATGGTGGACATTGTCTGGCCAGAGGCCTGCGCTATGACCTGCATCATGCGTAGCTCAACCCTGACTCAGAACTACCCCCCTAAAGGGTAGCGAGAGAGAAAAAACTTGTAATGCAGATTATGGCCACCTTGGCGCCAAAGAGGCCACAAAACTGCCAAGTTTTTCCATGCACGTCCGGGCACAGGGGGTGGGGCAAGGCGAGTGCGCGTCACACAACGCCCCCAGGGGCCCGGGAAAGCATGGTTGTCAAGTCTGAATCTGATTCAGCATGAGCACATCACGACTGTGGGATGCTCAGCATCATCTTCACTTTCAGAGCCCAACAATACTCTCTCCAATGTAGCAGTCGACATCTGATCCTCTGCTGGAGCTCCGACTAAGACGCTAGGTCCCTCATGAGAAGGACCAGCAATCCAAGTAGAAGCTACCAGCCATGTTGGACAGTGAACGTGGCCGTCCAGCTGGGCGACACACGGCGCACTGGGCGCCGACGTGGCCATGTTTTACTAAACATGAACCACCCACGGACATAGTCACAACATGTTTGCGATGCACTAGAAGAGTGGGGGGCCCACGGAGAATGGCTCGGTGGGTATAGCCCCACTGTGATCCTCTGGTCACCCAGGCTTATTAACCAAAGTAGTATTTTTCTTATACAGAAAAATAAACTAGATCGGGGAATAAGTGAGGGGACTCCACCTCATTAAAGGCACTCGAGTCTCGACCATGCATCTAGAGCGCCAGACGACGCGCAGGGTTTCCATGGCAACGCGCGCTGTCAGCCGGCAGCTCGACGGCACACGGCACGCTGAACGCTCAAGCCCTTATGAGAAAGGCGAGACAAACAACGCGCCGACGTGGGCATATTCTCATAAGAGAATATGAACCACCCACAAACACAGTCTCAGCACGCTAAGCAGACATGAGAGAAAGTGATTGTGGCCGTCAGTGAGGATAGGAAACGACCGCCTCCAGAAACGCACGGACAGAATGACGTCTTGAAAAAGACGCAGTGTCTGTCTGTGAAGCTCTTTTAGAAGGGGAAGAGTCAGCTCTCTCGTGCTGAAGCACACAGGGAGTGACGCAATGTGTTCAGGTACACCACTCTCCGAACACACCGGGAGGAACCGGCCCAAATCGCAACAGACAACTGCGTTTTATATGGGAATTCAGTTGCTGTTAAAACAGCAGTTGAGAGCTTAAGCTCAGGCTCCCCGGGAAGCTCGCGACCTCGCTGTTGTGCCTTAACACCAACACAAACAGACGCTGAATCTTCAAGGCTGTTTAGTTTCACTCTTGTGAAGTCTGAAGCTGGACACCAACTGTTGGCTCCGAAGCGAAAGACAGAGTGCGATTGCATCTGCTTCCTATTTATATACACCTGTCGGAGGCGGTGCGCATTATGCAAATATCGCACGCCAATTCCATCGGCTTGTTTTAGTTCACTCGAAGCTGATAGGGCTCTCTAGCGATATCCCAATTCGTCGGTCACTACTGACGTACGTCGAACGTGACCGACTGAAAGGGAACATCCGTTTCATGCCAACTTCACGCAATAAGCCACTCAACACTACAATGATTTGACCAGGGTTAAGGCATGTTCTTCACTTAATCACCAAAATCAAGCAAATATTTGACTCCATTGTTTGATAAATGGGCAGCTGACAAGAAATATGCTTGTGTCCTGAAATATGTGACATGCCATAGTATACAGAACAGCATTTTGCTAACTCTGTTATAGTTATTAAGCAAACAGCTTGTATAATTATACTGTGTTGACATATGTAGGGCTGCTAACTTATAAGTCTTGCCCCCAGTTTTACAGACAAGGCTTAACCCTAGTCATAGACTAAAATGCATGCAATGCTGTTTCAACTGAAAGCAAATTGCACTGACATATCTTAAAATATGTCAGTGTCATTGTTTTGTCTTAAAGGGTTAGTTCACCCAAAAATGACGAGAATACATTTTGTGCAAAAAAAAAAAAAAAAAAAAAAAAAAAAATTAACAACTTTATTTAACAATTTCAAATGTTGTGTGATGTACAATATATAGTAATATGATAAAATGCATTAATGTTCAATAAATTGTATGTATTACTAATAATGATAACAAAAAGTTATGTGTCTAATACAGTCCATTAGCCTAACTGTGGGTTGTTGCCAAGCAACATTAAGATCAAAGAAAGTTCAAAGAGTTTCCAGCAAAATTTAAAATTGAGATTTCCAGGCCTGGAAAAGTCATGAAAATTTATAAATCTTACAAAGTCACAGAAATTTCTATATTTCTATAAACATACTTTTTTTTTTTTTAAATATTTCATCCCCTGCTCTTTGTGAGTGCAAACTCTGTAAAATGATTTTTCAAATCTTTATCCTGTATTCATGAAATACTGAATGAGTCATGGGAATGCATTAGTTAAAAGGTGCGGGAAATCTGATTCACGGTCACAGGTGTGCACATATTGGCTATTTTACAAAAGCTTTGAACACTGCTCATCATCCCAGTTTAGAAACAGAACATTATAAACTGCAGTTTGTGCTTTGCTACTATGAATGAACCTGAAGTCATGATGTGTCGGACATTATCCTGTTATCACGATCATCTGTTTGTCTTAAGAGACTAGATGTATAATTAGGGTTGGGTATCATTTTAATTTTAACCATTCTGATTCTGCTTATCGATTCCAATTCGTATCGATTCCTAATTTTTATTCCAATAGGGTAAAAAAAAAAAAAAAAACCCTTAGATATCATTCACATTTATTCTAAGTCTTTCTTTTTGCATAACATTTCATTGTAGCTGAATACCATGAACAAAAATCAACAAGCTAAAGAACATTTACACAGGGAACTTTTGCCTATGGTTTAAAATACCATAGCAAAAATAACTAGCCTAACCAATATAAATTTCAAGCATTATTAAAGACATGTAAACACATAATGGAACAAATAGTCAAATTTGCAATCGCACAAATAAATACAACTGAACAAAGATATGATTGAAATAAACAGTGTTTATTTACGATGATTATACAGAAACTGTTATCAAATGTAAAACAACACAGCACTTTATAAATAATATATGCATTACAAATATAGTTACAAAAGTTATTCAGTCAAAAACAGGAAGTGAAATTACTCTTTGTCTTTTATTGTTTGATTTACATTATTATAGAGATGGTAGCAAGAATATTAGGCTGCTGTCACTTTCAGAGCTGCACGGATCCAATATACTGTTGCACGTCAACAGTTTACGTTCACTTAAGACGTAACTGACTGTGTTTACAGGGATATTTTGGCATATTTTTGTGTGTATTTGTCTAAGTACAAAAAGACATGGAAGAGAACTATCGCACACTATACAGTATGAGAGGCGGCTTTCTGTGCTGCACACATCCAAAAAGTGCGCACAGAAAGCCACCTCTCATACTGTATATGAGTTCTCTCATACTGAACTGAGTTCTCTTCCATGTCTTTTTGCACTTAGACAAAGGGAACCTATAATGCCACTTTTACAAGGTGTAGTAAAAGTCTGTGGTGTCCCCAGAATGTGTCTGTGAAGTTTCAGCTCAAAATACAGCACAGATAATTTATTATAGCTTGTCAAATTTGCCCCTATCCGATTCCTGACCTTAAGCATTTGATTCCAGAATTGGAATCGTTTTTTGATTCCCAACCCTATGTACGAGTGCGAGAGTGATTGTTTCATATATGGATGGAGTCTCTTTCCATTCACAGGTGTTTGGCGAGGAAGCATCACCATACAGCTGAATGTTTAAATCATGATGGAATGCAAGTCTTTTTTTTTCCTGAGAAGGAGTTTGAGGGCTGCTCTTCTGTGACCTGCATGAGTATTAAACCTCAGATCTCTAGAGAGGAGCCCTGCCAATCATTTCTTGGTGGTGATAGTTGTTATGGAGGAATGTGGGAAGCCAAAGGGTTTTCTGGAGAGTTACTTTGAATGCAACTCACTGATGCATCTCAGAGCAAAGGTGGCTCATGTTGGTCATATCCTCCAGCCATTCAGCAAGGTTACCTGGTAACTGAATGCTCTTATGCACAATCGCACAGCTATGGCAGTACATTTCGGTGGCAGTCATGCTGTTTATATGCTTGTGGACTGGTCTATGCACAATGGGGCAGCGAGACTGCTTTACTTTCAATGCATTCCTTTTGTTTTATTTTTAATTCTGCAGGATTCTTTCTCATGGAGGAGCAGAGCCGAACAATTTCCTATATTAAAATGTATATATAAAACTTGTATTGTTGTCAGTAGGAACGTATCGTAATCATGCGCTTAAAGGAATATTCCAGGTTCAATACATGTTAGGTTCTATTGACCATCATCTCTGGGGTGATATTGATTTACCACAGAAAATAACGTTGACTCGTCTTTCAGCTTGTAAAAACAAACAAAAGAAAAATGTTGTTTGATGCTTATAGATTTCCATTGTAACTACATTACTGACAATCCATTTTTTTTTTTTTTTTTTTTTTAATTATTAAAGTGTTTAAGATCTATTGTTATTTAACCCAAAATATTTATTTAATGCTTGCTTTGTTATAAATGTTTAATTAAATTAAATTACATTACAATACACTACTGGTCAAAAATTTTATCTTGACAAAATATATATATATAAAAACTGACTATGAACCCACTATATTAGTTCATCTTTGTAATATGCAAGTAATCAGTTGAGCAGTTTCTGTGAAAACAGTTTTAGCATTATTGCATTAGATCATGTTTTATTAATAATTTCTGATCTATATGCAATTTTAAATTAGCTTAATTCAAGGCCTGCGTTTTCCTGCAGAGCTGAATGGCAATAGATCCACACTGGTCCACATCTTATTTTGTGTGGAAGCATTAAACTCTAAAGGTGAAATATTATTCAGTTTGCCCTCAAAGTCAAATATAGAGTGGCATATAGATGCTTCATTTCATGAAAGCAACTTTTAAAAGTGGCCTTTTGACTGACAGGACTCAGAAGTCTGACCATGATATCAGTAATGTTCACAATACATATTGTTTCAAAGCAGCTTTACAGAGAATGTGTGTCAACATTAAAAGTAAGAGTAAACTCTAACGACCATGTTTAGAGTTTAGAGTAATCTCTTATCGGAGGTGACTGTCCGATGTATGTAATTTCAGAAATGTAAATATAATCATGCAGTTAGCTAACAATGTAATATTTTAGGCAATTTAATTTACAATTACTGTTAGCAGACTAAGAGATCATATCCCAAAATATACATTTAGTAATGAATTGTTTGAATTGGCCAACCTGCACTGTAATCCTTTATAGATGCTAATATTGCAGTATGTGTGTATTTTTTTTAGATGCAGGATTCTTCCATTGATCCAAGAAATCTCTTTGATCTCTTACTCACACAGTGGTGATGACATAAAAATTTAAAACTGTATTTTTGTATATGCTATTTGCTGGTGTACTCCTGAACACTGACAAAAATTTTAATTTAGCAGATATACATTTACAGTGTTTCTCTTCCTGGAAAACAGACCAAAAATATTGATGACTCATCTTGCACCACGTAGATTTTTGTCCAATCAGATGCTCTCTAGAATGAAAATGCCCCTCCCCTTAAAAACACCTGTCTCTGACTAGCAATAGCTGTTCAAATGCATCAGCATTGAAAAAAAAAATGCACTATCAGATAGAGGAACTAGAGTGAGTAGGTGGTTTTGGGTGTTCTGATTTGATCAAAGGTACTTGGCCTAAAAAGTTTGAAAATCAAACAACTGCCTCTCTGCTCAGGAGAGATCATTGAATGTCAGGAGCAATAAACAGACTCAGGATGTTTGTCAAAATCAATAACATTTCCTTCATTCTCACCCTTGTCTCAACAAAAGCTGACATGTGTTATGATTTATTTATAGAATTGCAGAGAGTTGTAAATATATTTTATTTCATGCTGCTGTTCATGCACAAAGTGTCACATCTTAGAAAATCTTATACACAGCAGTTCCAATGACAAATAATATGAACACAATTGCAAATGAGATGACACTGTGATGCATAATGGTTCAATTGGCATTTAATACATAATGGAATGCTTGTAATCTGCTGTATTTCCATACATTAAATTAGATAAGAGCATTATATTCAGATGTTTTAAGAGGCAAAAAAAAAACATATTAAAATAATCGGATGTTTGAAGAGGCAACAAGAGAGAGGAAATACAGGAAAGACTGTTTAATATGCAAGACACGACAATGTCACTAAGCCATATCAGATGTATTATTGGCTTTCTGCCTCTATATCACAAAAGTCTTTCTCTCATCTGAAATGGAACAGTATGCAAATTTGATCTCCTTTCATGGAGAAAGTCATTGTTTTTTTCTGGGCAAAACAAAAATATTATACAAAGGAAAGATAAATATGGTGGTTTTTCTGGCATTTGCAGGGAAAATTTAGGAGTTCGAGCCAATACGGCTCATTAGATGCTACTGGCAAATAAAATAAAAATAAAATAAATAATTAAATAAATGAATCTTTTAAAATCTGGTAGCCACTGACAGACGCTAAAAAAAAAAAATATATATATATATATATATATATATATATATATATATATATATATATATATATATTTATTAGGGGTGTAACGGTACACGTATTTGTACCGAACCGTTTCGGTACAGGGCTTTTGGTACGGTGCACGTGTGTACCGAAGCATTACATTGCAACCAATATTCACCACAAATAACCGCAATAAGCTCTGCGTTTTGTTACTTTCGATAAGAAACAAAGTGTCATCCTTCAAATTCTGTCCACGAAATCATGAAGTTTAAACAGAAAATGCCATTTTGACGTGCTTTGATGTGGGCTGACAGATCACTGTACAGGCGCCTCAGTTCAACCGGCAGCGCGAGCGCGGAGCGCAAGTGAATGTGTTCATCTCTTCCTCCTTAATACTAGTTACAGAATAAACATGAAAGAACATCTGAAGGTATGTTGCGAGATTCAGTACAACTTACTGAAACGGTCATATCTCATGTAATCGCTCATTCAATGTTTCAATGGTGGAAAGACATCAATGAAAGCGTCCGTATTCAACAATATGTCATGATGCATTTACCTCAGAAAAGCCATTCAGTGTTCACAGCTTGTTAGTTCGCTAGAGAAATGAACTCTTTCGCTTAATATATGCACTGTATTAGCCAATATATTCATTATTTTACTTAATCTTTTAGTGATATCCTGATTAGGCTATTTAATGTATGTTTAAATAAATCTGATGTTAAAATAACAGCCACTGTGTAGAAATGATTATATTTCAACAACGAATTGGAGTAAAAACATTTAGAAGTTAATGCAAAAACTGCCTTAGGTGCATCTTACAGGTTTGCATACAATTTGTTATTTGAGTGTTGATTATTTTATCTAAAAATAAAAAGCAATTGAATTTAGGCTAATAGTTTGGGCTTCTTTCAAGTTAGGGCTCCCTACATAGTTTACAGCATTAGCAGAGATCATTTTTTTTATCCTTAAGAAACTTTTAGTTTTAATTTGTTTTAATATATTTAAAGACAAAAACACAATTTGTTCAGTAAACCTCTGTTTAATAATTTAAAAAAATCAATTTTATGTTTAGTTCCCTTTCATGGGAACATCGACGCTGCGTAGTCGCTTTGGGAACGCCTCTGCGCGTTTGTCTTGAAGCACTCGTGAAATCGAACCAATAGTGTGACGGGACGTCAGTGCGGGTGACGTCACGGACCAGGAAACTATAAAGCACTCCTGAGAACAAAGAACGCCAGCTTCTGTGTCTTCAGCAGCGCTCTGTGTTATCGTGTGTCTTATTTGGTGTTGTCTGTCAATTACATATACAGAGACGATCTCTTTTGTTTGAGAACAAGAGTATCAGTATTACACCACATATATAAAAGACACTATAATGGCGAGCAAACGGCATCAGACCGTGTGCTTCTCCCTACCTTCATTACTTCACGGGTGGGGATACACACGAGCTCTGTGTTGTTTGTCCGGGAGCGGAGCATGCCCAGGCGGCCCTCGAGGGGTTGTTTGCGAGCATTGTAACATAAAACCTCTCCACTCCCGCCGGGCGCTCTTTGAGGAGGGCGCCGCGGCTGGCGTTCTTCGTGGTCGGGTCCCGCATCTGCCGAGGCAGACAGGCTGTTGAGATCATGGGGTTCGCAGATGAATTTGGCAGAGGGGTTAGAGACGGGCGCTGCCCTTTCTCTGCCCTTACCTGCCAGGTTCAGTGCCTCTCCCAGGTGGAAGCACGCTCCGCGGTTTCTTCCTCCGGGCTGAGGCACCGGTACACATGTCCAGCTCTGAGGAGGTGGATATTGTGATATTGATTTGAGGACTCGCCACCTCACACACATATCGTGTTTCAAAATCACACGTTTATTATTCTAACATCAGAAGCAAATCAGTTGTGTTTGAAAGCCATGATTATTTTGTTAATCTGAAATATTCAGACCGTGATAGACTTGTCTGATTATTTTCTCGATTTAACTGAGAAGTTAAATATCTTTCTGAATTTGTCAACTTACAAATATTGAAGATATATTTATATATATAAAGAAAGTGAACAGCAGTTTGAGTGCTATACTACAAAGCGAGTAGGGATGCACACGCTGAGAGTGGAGCATGCACGTCAGTTCACAGTTGACAGTGTTCATTCATAAAAATGTCCCGAATTGTAAAGAGAAGTATGCACTAGCGGGAGTTTTTAGCTCCACTCCTGTTGGCTTTATTCTCGAGGGAATAAAAATCCAACGCAAGGCTCGAATCTCGCGTTTGCCGTGGCAGCGCGCAGATTAAGTCTGCAATAAAGAATATATAGCTCGGATCTCGCGTTTGCCGAGGCAGCGCGCAGATTAAGTCTGCAATAAAGAATATACGGCTCGGATCTCGCGTTTGCCGAGGCTGCGCATAGATATCGTGCCCGTAATATATAGCCGATGATATATAAATTGTTATATATATTTGGAGGGAACTGAGTAGACGGGAGTTCCCTTTCTCTTTTTCCCTATAATATCTTGCAAACTATTACGAGCTATAATTCTTTTTGTATTCCAATATATTCAGCCTGTCTTTTTTGACTGATTGTTTTTGGCTGCATTTAATTTAAGGATTAAATGAAATATTGAATACATTAAATTCTGAGGAATTTAAAGAAGAGAGGCCGGTCTGCCAACCCTGCCACCTCGTGTGCTTCAGGGTGCAGCGGCTTCCAGTGATCCTCTAAGAAGAGGAGGGTCATAGAGTGGTCAATTCAGTTGTTCCTTGCCGGTTCGCCGTTTCAGGGCACTGAAAAAAAAAAAAAAAAAAAAGTGTCGTCACCCGTGCTCCCCCGCAGAAAGCTTGGGGACCGGGACAGGCAACACAGCTGAAGTTTTTGTGGGGTAAGACAGATCTGCGGACTGTTATCACCAAGAAGACTTCGAAAAGGTCCTGACGCCAGTGGCATAGGACATTCGAGGGTAGCCCCCTTCCGAAGAGGGTTCTATACCACACTATATGGTATCCGCCCCTCCTCGGTGCCCTCAGGGGGCCGTTCTGCCAACCCTGCCACCTCGTGTGCTTCAGGGTGCAGCGGTCTCCACTAACCTCTGAGGAGGGCCGGTCGACATTTGATTCGGTTGTTCCCTGCCGGTTCGCCGCTTCAGGGCGCCGAGTCAAATGTTAAAAAAAAAAAAAAAAAACACCAGAGGCCAGTCTTGAGAGACTGGTTCCCTTAGTAGATTTCTGGTAGAATGGAAACTTCTTCCAAGTATTTCTCAATGGGTACTGCTCACAAAGAAAGGGTTACAGAATTCGGGTCTCGCCCGCCCCAATTTAACAGGGTCTTCCCTATAGTGGTGGACCCCTTGCAGTCTCTGGTATTGGAACACATAGTTCTGACGCTCTTGCAAAAAGGAGCTATAGAAGGGTTTCTCCTCCCAGCAAGCTGTCAGGGTTTTACAGTCTGTACTTTGTTCCAAAGAGGGTTGGAGGGTACTTTCATGTATCCATCCATCCTCAGCACAGGAGGTTCCTCAGATTTGCTTTCGGGGGCAAAGCTTACCAATACAGGGTTCTTCCTTTCTGCCTAGCTTTCACCCCACACCTTCACAAAATGCGTGGATGCAGCCCTGGCTCCTCTGAGACTCCAGGGCATTCGCGTGTTGAATTATATCAACAATTGGTTGAATTTAGCTCAGTTTGAGCATATGGCAGTCCAACATTGAGATGTTGTTCTGTCTCACATCAGAAGGCTAGGGCTGAGAATTAATGCCAAGAAGAGTGTGCTTCTTCCAGCTTAAACTACCAACTATCTAGGGGTAGTCTGGGATTCCATCACGATGCAGGCACATCTGTCTCCTGCTCTGGTGCGTTCCATTCTCTCGGCCGTGAATGGGATGAAATTAGGCCAGTCACACACTGCAAAACAGTTTCAGAGACTGTTGGGTCTTACAGCAGCTGCGTCCAACGTGATACTTTTTGGCCTGCTGCACATGAGACCCTTACAGTGGTGGCTCAGGACCAAGGGGTTTTCTCCGAGAAGAAATCCTTTTCGCATGATTAAAGTCACGCGGCGATGCCTTCGTGCCTTAGTCATGTGGAAGAAGCCTTGGTTCCTGTCCCAGGGACCTGTGTTGGGGGCTCATTGTCGTCGTGTAATGCTAACGACGGATGCTTCCCTCACAGGCTGGGGGGGCGATCATGAGTGGTCGCTCGGCTCAGGGTCTTTGGGAGGACCATCTACTTTCCTGGCACATAAATCATCTGGAAATGATGGCAGTATTTCGAGTACTCAAATACTTCCTCCCAGACCCGAGGGGCCATCAAAATGTGGGGGCAGACATCCTGTTGAGGCAGGGGCCGAGGCCCGGGGAATGGAGTCTCCACCCTGAGGTGGTGGAGCTCATTTGAGAACTTCGGTCGTCCAGAAGTTGACCTATTTGCTTCGAAAGAACATCTCTTTGCCCACTGTGGTGCTCTCTGACTAATCCACCCCTCTGGGGTTGGATGCCATGGTGCAGACGTGGCCGAGGTTACGTCTGTACACACTTTTCCCCGATCGCTCTGTTCCCAGGAGTTCTGGAGAGGGTTTGCCTAGAGAGGGTCTATCTCATACTGATAGCCCCATTCCGGCCAACCCGAGTTTGATTTGCAGACCTAGTGTCTCTTCTAGACAGCTCCCCCGTGGAGATCCCCATCAGACAGGACTTTCTGTCTCAAGCGGGCGGCATGATAATTTACCCCCGCCTGGAGTTGTGGAAACTCTGAGCTTGGCCTCTGAGGGGGCTAGGCTCATAGAATCCGGTCTCCCAACTGAGGTTGTCGAGACCATACTCCACTCCAGAGCTCCTTCCACGAGAAAGCTATACAGACAAATAAATGGAAGTTGGTTTCTACTTGCTGTAGACAACGTCAGCTGGACCTGTTCCACTCTTCTATCAGTCTTGTGCTGCAATTTCTCCAAGTATAAAACTTGGATGGTTTATCTCCTTCTATCTTGAAGGTTTATATAGTGGCTATTTCCACTTATCAAGCTCTGTTTGGGGACTCTTCTGTGGAAGAGACCCCCTATTTATACACTTTCTCTGTGGTACCCAGAGGCTGAGGCCTTCTGTGCGTACAAAACTCCAGCCTGGGACTGGGCTATTGTGTTGGAAGGGTTAGCTGAGGCTCCCTTTGAACCATTAGAGGAGGTGTCTGGAAGATTCCTCTCAAAGCTGTCCACCTGTTGGCAATTTCATCTCTCAAAAGAATTGGAGATCTTCAAGCACTTTCGGTTGCTCCCTCATGTTTGGAATTTGCGCCTGGTATGTTCAGGGCTTTCCTTCATCCTAGACCTGGTTATAAATCCAAGGTCCCCCACCAACGTCCCAGGACCGATTGTACTGCAGGCCTTTTGTCCTCCTCCTTTGATTAATCCGGATCAGGAAGAATGAGCAAGTGGGTGGTTGAGTGGGTGGTTGAGGCATCTCTCTTGCCTATGAGTCATACGGGCAGCCTTCACCTTTGGCTGTCCGGGCACACTCTACTAGGGGTATGGCTGCCTCAAAGGCTTTGATCTCGGGGGTTCCCATTAACGAGATATGTGATGCGGCTGGGTGGTCATCTCAGCATACCTTCATTAGGTTGTATAACCTTGATTTGGGCTCCACTCCAGGGTCCTCGGTGCTCTCGTCGTAAGATAACAGACAGGCACTTGGTCTTATGGCCTAGTTGGGATAGCGTTCCCAAAGCGACTACGCAGCGTCGATGTTCCCATGAAAGGGAACGTCTCGGGTTACGTCTGTAACCCTGGTTCCCTGAATAAGGGAACGAGACGCTGCGTAGCTTAGCCATACTCCCTGCACGCCTGTGAGCGTCTGCTTCATCCATATCAGAAGCTGGCGTTCTTTGTTCTCAGGAGTGCTTTATAGTTTCCTGGTCCGTGACGTCACCCGCACTGACGTCCCGTCACACTATTGGTTCGATTTCACGAGTGCTTCAAGACAAACGCGCAGAGGCGTTCCCAAAGCGACTACGCAGCGTCTCGTTCCCTTATTCAGGGAACCAGGGTTACAGACGTAACCCGAGACGTTTTCTCTCCACCTGCTGTACCGAAAACTGTACCGAACCGTGACTTCAAAACCGAGGTACGTACCAAACCGTGAGTTTTGTGTACCGTTACACCCCTTATATATATATATATATATATATATATATATATATATATATATATATATATATATATACACATTAGATTTATATTTAATATATAGATTTAAAATACATATAACCCTTAAATGCATACCTCGGGACTTTAGTGACCCGGGACGTCATTCACTACCCTCCTCCTCATTCATTTTTTAAAGTTAGACATCAACCTTCTCGGTATTCCTCAATCAATTCATTATAAAGAATATAACAAGAAAAAAATAATACAATTTTAAAACAATGCCTTTTATTGTATTGTTTTATTGTCATTTTTTGTAAACATTGTATAGGGTCACCCGAGGTGTGTATGAGTGTACATATATTTTTTCTGCACAACAATAATTGAATCTTAGATGACGGAATAAATACAATTCACCTTTATTCCACAAGGTGGCAATGTCTGATACACAATGCCGGAGTGACGACTCATTCAGACAGAAAACCAACGGGAGAGACATACCCGTGGGCACATTTTCGTGAGACACAAAATTGCGTACCGTGCAGTTTCCGACAGAAACGAATGCTAGAGGCCGGTAAAACGTCAGTGAGCGTTTTGGCTCGGTTTCTCGATTCGTAAAGCCTCGTTTTGACGTCTCCTCACGCAATATCATGTCACGACTTAAAAACACTTCTTACCGGAGTGCCTAGTAATGAAAACGAAATAATAAGAAAAACATGAAATGGCTCAGCGATTTACTGCAGAACAAGTACTGAACGCAATCAAATATGACTGTAACTGTTACTGGATGGATCTGGTGAAGCTGTTAGTGATCGAAATATTGATTTTGAAGATGTTGAAAATTATATAGTTTTGAGAATAAGTTTGAGATCGCAAATGGGCTCATATTCGTGAACTCAAACATAAAACTAGCCTATTATTTGCTGAATTTACTGGGAAATTGTCACAGACACGTCAGGTTCCACCTCACTCCCTTACCCGCGCACTCAATCACCGGAATTCTAATCACCGCCACCTGCAGCTCATCACCACAGTCATCAGCCTCACTATAAGAACCCCACACTCACACACACACATTGTCCGGTCTCGTTCGTGATACACCTCGTTGTTCACTTACCTCAAGGACTCTCAAAACGATACGTACCTGTCTACACCATCTCCTTCGTCTCCATTGTCTCCAGTACTCCTCGTGTTCCTACCTGCTTGTGTGTGTGAGTGTTCCAGTCAACCATCTCCAGCGTCTCCTTCCTCCATCACCTGCTATACAAAGAATAAGGACAGTATTACCTCTCATTCACCTCCAAGATCTTCATTATCATCATTCACTTACCTGTTTGCTCTGCTGATTGTCTCAATAAACAACCCAACTGCTTTTATCTCTGCTTCCGGTGTCTCTGTCGTAACAGAAGACCGGACCATAACAGCCATACATCAGCATGAGCCACCATGACCCATTCCAAGAGCTCGTGGACGCTTTGCGACGAGCACTCACCCCTCAACCACAGTCACCGTCACCAGGACCCCTCACCGCTGCCACTTCCGCATCCACTGTCACCGCTGCTTCACCTGTTTACACCGCCAGTCCCATGGCCAAACCAGCGCCCTACTCAGGATCGGCGGAGGATTGCAGCGGATTCCTTCTTCAGTGCGAGTTGGTCCTGGAGATGCAGCCGCACCTCTACCCCACCGAAACGGCGAAGATAGCGTTCATAATCTCCCAACTGCAAGGTAAGGCCCTTCAATGGGCGGATTCCCTCTGGACTCAAAAGGGCTCAGTCGTTAAATCCTATCCGGCGTTCGTCTCCCACTTTAGAGAAGTCTTCGGAAGACCTTTGGTTGACTCTTCTACTGGTGAGAAACTGTACAATTTAAAACAAGGAAACCAGACTGTTAACGATTATGCCTTGCAGTTCAGAACGCTCGCCGCAACCAGCGGCTGGAATGAACAAGCCCTCATCACCACCTTTCGACAAGGTTTGGAGCCTAATGTGCGGCTGCATCTCGCTGCATACGAGGACTCCATGGGACTCGAACAATTCATCCAACTCGCCATCCGTGTGGGTTCTCGTATGCAGTCGTGTCTCCTTGAGTACCAGGGCCAACCACTGACCACCACCCTCCTCCGTCGGTCCGAACCCGTCAGCTCTCCAGAACCAGCCACCGAACCCATGCAAGTGGATAACTCACGTTTGTCTCCAGCAGAAAGGCGGAGAAGGCTGACCCTGAATCTTTGCTTGTACTGTGGATCCCCTGGGCATGTCATCTCCACATGCCCAACCCGTCCTCCTCGACCTGTGGTGAGTGCTATCATTCCTTCAATCCAAAAGATGAAACCACTCACTACTATCGTAAACCTTACTGCTGCTAATGCTTCCGTTCCAGTGGTGGCGCTCCTCGATTCAGGGTCAGCAGGAAACTTCATCTCCGGCGCCCTCTGTCGACACCTCGGGCTCAAGACCTCGCCTTCTCCGGTTAACTACCAGGTCCACTCCATCACGGGCAAACCCCTAAGCCGAAAGATGGTTCGTCGCGTCACTGGTCCTATTCTACTGCACGTGGGTATCTTCCACTCTGAGACCATCCATCTGCTGGTTCTGGAGGAATCCACCGCTGACGTGGTTCTAGGGCGCCCGTGGTTGGAACTCCACAATCCCACCATCTCCTGGCGCACGGCCGAAGTCCTGAAGTGGGGCGACCACTGCTTCTCCAGCTGTTTCCCAGAACTTCCTGTTCCAAGATCTCCTCTCTCCAAGAATATCTCCGTGAACGCTACCTCCATCGAAAGTCCTGTGGAAAAACGCTCCGTCAATTTTCCACCCGACTACGCCCCCTTCAGTGACGTCTTCTGCCCGCAACGCGCCTCCAAGCTTCCTCCACACCGGCCATGGGACTGCGCCATCGATCTGTTACCGGGTGAGCCAGTGCCTAGGGGACGCATTTACCCCCTATCAGTACCGGAGGAGAAGGCCATGGAGGAATATATTAAAGAGGCCCTTAACCAAGGATACATCCGCCCGTCTACTTCCCCTGCTGCTTCAAGCTTCTTCTTCGTGGCCAAGAAGGACGGAGGCTTGCGGCCCTGTATCGATTATCGCTCATTAAACAAGATTACCGTGAAGTTCAGGTATCCACTTCCCCTCGTCCCAGCGGCCCTGGAACATCTCCGCGGTGCCACTGTGTTCACCAAGCTGGACCTCCGCAGCGCGTATAACCTCATCCGGATACGCGAGGGGGACGAGTGGAAGACCGCCTTCGTCACACCCACCGGCCACTATGAATATCTTGTGATGCCGTATGGCCTGGTCAACGCCCCCTCCGTATTCCAGGATTTCATCCATGAGGTGCTCCGGGAGTTCCTCCACAAGTTCGTTCTGGTGTATATTGATGACATCCTCATCAACTCCCGGAGCTTGGCCGAACATCGCCACCACGTTGCGGAGGTCCTCAAGCGCTTACGGCAGTTCCAACTCTTTCTAAAAGCAGAGAAGTGTTCCTTCCATCAGTCCTCTGTCCACTTCCTGGGATATGTGATTGACCACAGTGGCATCAGGATGGACGAGGGGAAGGTGTCCGCCATCCAGAACTGGCCAACTCCCACTACCATTAAAGAACTCCAACGTTTCCTCGGCTTCTCCAATTTCTACCGTCGCTTCATAAAAAACTACAGCACCATCGTCAGCCCACTCACCAACCTGCTCCGTAAACAGCCCAAGTCTCTGTCCTGGTCCCAACCTGCCACAGAAGCTTTTGAGATCCTCAAGAAAGCCTTCACCACCGCTCCCCTCCTCGTCCACCCCAATCCAGAATTACCATTCGTCGTGGAGGTGGACGCCTCCACCACCGGAGTGGGAGCGGTCCTCTCACAGCAGCAGGGGAATCCAAGTAGGCTCCATCCATGCGCCTTCTTCTCCCGCAAGCTCAACCCGGCGGAGGTAAACTACGACATTGGGGACCGTGAACTCCTGGCTGTCAAGCTCGCCCTTGAGGAGTGGAGGCATTGGTTGGAGGGAGCTAACCACCCTTTCCAAGTTCTTACTGACCATAAAAACCTTGAGTATCTGAAAGCTGCCAAACGACTCAACCCACGTCAAGCCAGATGGGCAATGTTCTTCTCAAGATTTAATTTCACCATCTCATACCGCCCTGGATCAAAGAACCTCAAGGCCGATGCTCTCTCACGTCTCCACGCTCCCGAGGAGAAGAACGATGACCCTGAAACTATCCTGCCCGAGTCTCTCTTCATGAGCCCCATCGAATGGTCGGAAGAGACCTTACCCTCCACCAATGCCTCCTCACGCACTCCGCCGGGTTGTCCCCCAGGCTTGCGTTACATCACCAGGACACGACGCACTCCACTCCTGCACTCCGTACACTCTTCACTTGGCACTGGTCACCCGGGGGTCAATGAGACCCTCTCGCTGCTCAAACAGCGCTTCTGGTGGCCAAACATGGCCAGCGACGTCAGAAGGTACGTGCAGGGCTGCAGGGAGTGCGCCATCTCCAAGAGCCCACGCCATCTTCCAACCGGCAAGCTCAATCCTCTGCCCGTTCCTGAGAGACCCTGGTCACACCTGGGAGTAGACTTCGTTACCGACCTCCCAGAATCTGATGGTCACACCTGTATTCTAGTAGTCGTAGACCGTTTTTCCAAAGCCTGCCGTCTGATCCCCCTGGAAGGTCTACCCACTGCCATGGCCACAGCAGAATTAATGTTCAACCATGTCTTCCGTCATTATGGAATCCCCGAAGACATAGTCTCTGATAGAGGACCCCAATTCATCTCTCGAGTCTGGAAGGCGTTCTTCTCCCTCCTGGGTGTGACCGTCAGCCTATCGTCTGGATTCCATCCTCAGTCGAACGGGCAGACGGAACGGAAGATCCAGGAGATTGGGCGCTTCCTGCGTACCTTCTGTCATGGCCACCAGGACTCCTGGAACCAGTACCTGGGCTGGGCCGAGTACGCCCAGAACTCCCTCCGTCAAGCTACAACAGGATTAACACCTTTTCAATGCGTGCTCGGCTTCCAGCCCCCACTATTCCCCTGGGACGGGGAACCCTCCAACGTGCCAGCGGTCGACTACTGGTTCCGGGAGAGCGAGAGGGTATGGGACTCAGCTCATCACCAGCTGCAGAGAGCCCTGCACAGGCGCAGGATGACAGCCGACCTTCGGCGCTCCCACGCTCCTAACTATCAACCGGGGCAGAAGGTCTGGCTGTCCACCAGAGACATCAGGATGCGCCTGCCCTGCAAGAAGCTGAGTCCCCGCTTCATTGGCCCATTCACCATCCTCCGACAGATCAACCCCGTCACCTACCGGTTACAACTTCCTGCACAATATAAAAGAATTCATCCAACCTTCCATGTGTCACTCCTAAAACCTCACCACCCTTCTGTTCTTCCTTCCACAGAACCTGACGTGGCAGCCGTCGAGCCCCCCCTTCCACTCATCCTGGACGATGGGACTGCCTACGAGGTTCGAGAGATCCTGGACTCCCGGCGCCGTGGTGGTCTGTTAGAATATCTGGTGGATTGGGAAGGCTACGGTCCCGAAGAACGCTCATGGGTCCCTAAGAATGATATCCTTGATCCTACTCTGTTACAGACTTTCCACACCAACCACCCGGACAGACCTGCCCCACGACCTCGAGGACGACCACCACGACGTCGGGGTCCTCGGCCCTCAGGAGCGGGCCGTGGGAGGGGGGGTACTGTCACAGACACGTCAGGTTCCACCTCACTCCCTTACCCGCGCACTCAATCACCGGAATTCTAATCACCGCCACCTGCAGCTCATCACCACAGTCATCAGCCTCACTATAAGAACCCCACACTCACACACACACATTGTCCGGTCTCGTTCGTGATACACCTCGTTGTTCACTTACCTCAAGGACTCTCAAAACGATACGTACCTGTCTACACCATCTCCTTCGTCTCCATTGTCTCCAGTACTCCTCGTGTTCCTACCTGCTTGTGTGTGTGAGTGTTCCAGTCAACCATCTCCAGCGTCTCCTTCCTCCATCACCTGCTATACAAAGAATAAGGACAGTATTACCTCTCATTCACCTCCAAGATCTTCATTATCATCATTCACTTACCTGTTTGCTCTGCTGATTGTCTCAATAAACAACCCAACTGCTTTTATCTCTGCTTCCGGTGTCTCTGTCGTAACAGAAATGAGCTCTGACGAGGACAGTGATGATGGCATAAAACATCTGCTCAAATGGAGCCCTTTCAAGCTCCAAAAGGTAACAAAATACGATTTATTTTATTCTTCTGTAATTGTTACTCTAATATCAGAGGAGTTTTATATTATCACGACAGGTTGAGATCCTTCCGTGTTAGCTATAGATCTGGGTCGATAAAGACCCGGATATGTAAGAATGATTGGCGAAACAGTCATGCATTTAATGGTTAAGTATTATAAGTACATATATATAATGAGAACATTAAAAACATTTCTTCTCAGTAAAAACTTTTTTCAAAATTGCTGATATATTTTAAAACAGTAATTATTTAAGTAATTTTAGTGCTTTTGACAAACAACAGTTTGTTTTTTCTTAACTGATAAAGATTTAATTCAAAATTTGTTATATTTAATTACTGGGTGAAATCTTCCTGAGGAGCCCTCCATTCTTTAATTTGCACTATACAATTGTAAAATATTATTTTGTTCTCATACCCTCGCACCTTTAATCCATGCACAATCTGCATCCCGCAGTAGACTTTTTGATTCTTAAGAGGTTTTATCTTAGAAGGTAACCACTGTTGTGCCTCAACCCTCATCATTGTTTTAATGGCACATCAGACAGTGAATAGGCTCTGGAATTCTTAAGAGGTTTTAATCGTTTGGTCACAAAGGCCCCTCATTGTTTAGTGTAATCTATATTTTGCAGCAGGGCAGAGTAAATTAGTGTACTATTTAATATGGTTTACGGTTCAAGTAATACATCTTATATTATAGTTATAGTGCACTTGAATTCAAAATATCACTTTCCCATCTCAACTGCGGCTGCTCCCAAGGGATAGCTTTAATTTGTTATGAGCATGCTATCCTCCTATTCATTCTTTTAATTGAGTAAGTGTATAAATCTGTTGGAGTGGATGAAATAACAGAGATAGACATTCACAGAAATTGGCAAAATAATTGCTTTTGGAGAGCATTCAGATATCATTTTGACTAAATTTCCTTCCCTTAGTCTGATAACAGGTCTCTGCTTACTGTATACAATGCGTGCTCCGTTCATTGCAGTGACATCCTTTCAAAGGCCTCTTAAATGTTCCTTTGCAGCTTTTGAGTACACTTTTGTATTTATTTGTCATTTGAAGCCTGAGCTACATTCTTCTAAAAGATATCTATGGAGTGAGCTCCCCATCTCCCTGTAATCACACTACACAAACAACTATATATGTCCATTAATAATTGCCTCTGATATGTTGGAAACAGCCTTTAAAGAAAGTATGTGTCACAATTACTCCTGTCAGCTGTCATTGAAAATTATGTTTTCCCTTTGTATTTGGCAGATGTTTTTATTTAAATTGACTTACAGTACATTCAAGGAATACATTATTATAAATTCATGCAAACCCACCATTTTGGCAATTTCTAGCACTATGCTCTACTGTTTGAGCAACAGGAACTTTCATTTTTCAATAGAGTGACAGTAGCTTAGCTAAGAGTAATTAACTAAAAGTTGTGACGCTACTAAATACAAAGTTCTGTCCTGAAACTCTAGATGGCACAGGCTATGTCCTTAACTCAGCCTGCAAGCAATAAAATCATCTCTATAGGGCACAGCTGATTGATTCCTGCTGTATCAAGCTCACTTTTTAAAGCAAAATTAATCTCGTAGGCTTACAGTATATGAGCCAAAAGGGACTTATTCAAACATTTATTTGTTTGTCTTGTCATATTGTTTTATGCAGTTTGATTTCTTTTAAATGATATTGTTCAGCAGTAGTCATACATGGTTGTTCTATTGTGCTTTATAAATAAAATGAACTGAACTGAACTAAACAATGAGCTTGCATGCTCAACCTACAAATACCCGGGTAGCATTTACCTTAGCAATGCAGTTTCAGGAACCCTCCACCTTCCCTAGCTCCACCTGTGTAGATCTGCTTATTTATGTACTCTATATTGTACAACAGCAGCATGTCTTACTTGCTCACAGCAGTGTACAGTTGAGTTACTGTACTTTTTCACAGAGCCACTATTTTTTAGGGGTGCAATGGATCGTAATTGATCCGTGATCTGTACAGATCAGGACCCACAGTTCGGCACACATGTGATTATTGGATTAATTTAAGTTTAATCCTAATAGAGTTAATCATTTGCATGTGTTTTTTATTTTTATTTATTTATTTTTTTTATTTTTTGCCAATTTACACATTCAAGTGATTTTAAACCTTTCCAGCGCAAGAGGAGGCTAAGAGAACTCAATTCGGTACTCGCACACTGTCATCTGTGCACACAGCCGCACACATAGAGAGAGGTGCGTTTCAGACAGCTTGCAAACTCCGAATTGATTGCGCTTGAATGGACACATACACACAAAATTATGTCAAAATACCCATTTCAGCAAGTATTCTCGTCAGTAAGTGAATTAAAAAAGTTCAGTATGAAATCGGATGTGTATCATTATACGTGAATTTGTGCATTAGAACTTAGGACAGCAGCCTATAAATACCTGTTGCTGTCTATGACATTAATGTTTATCAAACAATAAACAAACAAAAAAACAGCTTTACCAAATATTAATTTATATTTAATGTACGCAGTGAACACTGTAGTGTTATTTTACATTTAATTATTACATACCTGAATACTACTGTTAGACCTTACTTTATTTGTAACTTTGTTATACTTTTTTTTTTTTAATCTATACTTGTAATTAGTGTATTTGTTCTTATTTTAATACTGAATGTTCATTCACCTGTAATAATGTTTGAACTATACGTTTTGCTGTGGTATTATTTTCTTTAAGTGTTGCGGTTCTGCAATTTTTCGAACACACATCATGCTGGATAATACCTGCCATTCATTTTCACTTAAATGTACAGTAACAGTTGGTGACATATCCTCAGAAAAACTCCTGAGATCCAAAAGCTAATGCCAGCACATTGCCATTGCAATTAGCCTATGATGACTTGACAACTGAGCACGGGCATTTCACTCATGTCATATTTGCATAGTCCATGCTATTTGAATATATGATTGTTTGACTGCCAATTTAAAATATTAAACAGAACTATAAAATAACATTATTAATCAGATAGAATCAGAATCAGAAAGAGCTTTATTGCCAAGTATGTTGTTTACACATACTAGGAATTTGTTTTAGTGACAGAAGCTCCACAGTGCAACAGAGTGACCGCGACAAGACAAGACACATAATAAAAAGAATAAAATAATAATATACAAATTTACAAGATAGATAAAGTGCAAAAAAAGCAAAAAACAATATATATTATAGACAATTGTATGTACAGTTATGTGTGCAAATTGAGATATAAATAAGTGTTTTAAGTAAATAATGTGTAATAGTGTTGTGTGTTCCGTGTTTGTCAAGTGTTCATGAGATTAATTGCTTGAGGGTCATTTCAATTAATGGTTAATGGTTATTTCAAATAAACATTTTTGTTCATAATGATTAAACTTGATTTCGTTTTTGCTTTTGTTTATGTTTTTGTTCCTGTTAAAATTTAGTTGGTTTCTGTTTTTTGTTTTTGTTCCTTGAACTGGTTCAAGTAATAAATGGAAAGCAAAGTTACATTATCACCCATCCCCCACACTATTTATGTATTTATTTCTGACCTGAAAAATGATCCAATCCATGACTGAAAAACCATAATATGTTTCGAACCGTGGGTTTTGTGGTCCATTGCACCACCACTATTTATCCATATGTTTTCAACTCCGTTAAATAAGTTATGGTTGTTTTTTTTAAATAATTATAATATATATTTAATAATTGTACAGTATTTAGTGTAAATTTGTCTGTTTTGTACTGTAAATCTAAATATGATCCCCATTAATTTTGTACTATACACTACCGTTCAAAATTTGGAATAATTAAGATTTTTGGTAACAATTTCCTTAAAGCCTTTACATATAATGCATTATAAAGGTATTCATAATGTACATTATAATGCATTAAATCTTTTTAAAAATAATTGTAACCAAAGTTAAATGCATTATAATATTTGGAGATTATATGTGAAAATAGTTGTTTGTTGTGTGTTTTAATGCATTATACTTTCTAAAGGCTTAACAAAGGTATTATAATGTAATATAAGTATGGATACAATTATTCATTAGATCATACAATGAATAGACAAACATATTAATTATATAATTAGCTCAAAACGCTGTGAGTGGCCCTCACTTAGCATTGGGGCCGTACATTTAAAGTGCTTTGAGCTCCTACATGGTCTAAAAATGTTTTAAAACACTCATTCAGTTCATTCCTCTCAAAGACTTATAATCACACCATCATCTACTACAAAAAACATTTGACATCTAATTTGACAACCAACTGACATAAAACACTCAGGCTTTGTCTAGTCTAAAAGCAGAAGGTGCTTTGGATCACCAAAATTTCCCTGTTTAATTGAAGCCTCGTTCAATCAGAGTGACAGAAGGGCAATCTCACTGCTGAAGAGTGCTGCAGTCATTTGTTGTACGTTGCCATGAATAACATTAAGACGGCTAATCAATAAGAAGATTAGACTTGATTTAAGTTGACCGATCACCCTCTCTGTTATGTGCCGCTGTCACTTGCTGCTTGTTTTCTGAGTTGATTCTTCTCCCCAGTGTCTCCTAACACACATTAAATGGGTTTGATTGAAGTGAGGTTGGCCGTCTCGCTCGCTGTAAAATGGTGAAAGGTTGCTAACAGCTTGATGACAGATTAAAGATTGCCTCTGCTTTTATTATATTGAATATTCATCATCTTGCATCAGAATAACAGCAGATAACATCTGCTCAGCTCTGGCTCTGAGCCAGCTGCATTATTGTCTTTGCAATCATGTTTATCATTCAGGAGTTTATCATTATGTTATTGGCAGGAGTTTTGTAATTACCTTCAAATCGAACCGTTCCATAGCAGGAGTAGGAAGACCCTTGCATTGTGTCATCTCACGTGTAGTATTGTAGCCGGGCTTGTTGATTAGAGTTATGACCTGTGGGTTTGTTCTTCAAAGAATAGTTAGTTCAATCATGACAAGTCTCAGAGTTATTTATTTAACCAGCATTTATTGACATGGGGCGTGAAAGTACATGTGCTCGGTTTTGGCGTAGAAGATCTGCTACGCTGCTGATGCTGAGCAAGTACAAGTTCAGCTTATTTAAAATGACACACATAAAGGACATGCTGCTGCAAGAATATACTAAAAACCTCCGTAGCAGATCTTTACAGGTGGAGCTGGGGAGGAGGAGGGGTAAACAGAAGTTTTCACAATCGCACAGCAGTGCAATCGCAGGCTAGTGTACAAAATATATGGTTACATTTAAAAGGAAGTATGTCTGGTTGGCTAATGCCTCTGTGTTTGAGGAACCATTCAGCACATGGTTAGAGTTTCATGACTGAACTATGCAGGGATTGACATTAACTTTTTTTGCTCACCAGCCACTGTGGCTAGTGGTTTTCCAAAGTTACTAGACACTCAGCATTTCCAATGGCCACAATTTTTGCATCGATACCATGGGAAAAAACTGCCTTATAGATATTTGTAATATTATCTCATCATTTTATGCAGGAGGTATATTATGCTACTGTCACTTTAAGACCTGACGCACGGATCCATTATACTGTTACACATGCGTTTTCTTTCTCAACTGTTTACATTCACTTAAAAAAATAACTGACTTTGTTTACGTGAATACATTATTGCACAATAAGCAGTGAAAAAGCATTAAAGGTGCCCTAGAACTTTTTTTTTTTAATATTTTTTATAAGTCTATAATATAATGTCCCCTGAATGTGTCTGTGAAGTTTCGGCTCAAAATACCCCATAGATTTTTTTTAATTCATTTTTTTTAACTGCCTATTTTGGGGCATAATTAGAAATGAGGCGATTCAGGGTGTGTGGCCCTTTAATTCTCGTGCTCCATGCCCCAAGAGCTTGCGCTTGCCTTAAACAACATAAAAAAAAAAGTTCAAACAGCTAATATAACCCTCAAAATGGATTTTCACAAAGTGTTCGTCATGCAGCATGTCTAATCGCATAAGTACAGTGTTTATTTTGATGTTTACATTGATTCTGAATGAGTTTGATAGTGCTGCGTGGCTAACGGCTAATGCTACACTGTTGGAGAGATTTATAAAGAATGAAGTTGTGTTTATGAATTTTACAGACTGCAAGTGTTTAATAATGAAAACAGCGACGGCTCTCATCTCCGTGAATACAGTAAGAAACAATGGTAACTTTAACCACATTTAACAGTACATTAGCAACATGCTAACGAAACATTTAGAAAGACAATTTACAAATATCACTAAAAATATCATGATATCATGGATCATGTCAGTTATTATTGCTCCATCTGCCATTTTTTGCTATTGTTCTTGCTTGCTTACCTAGTCTGTTGATTCAGCACTGCACATCCAGACGTTAATACTGGCTGCCCTTGTCTACTTTTCTCTCAGGCTTATGACTGTATTTGATTTTTAACATTGATTTTTAAAGATTTCAAATGAGTGTTTCTGATGAAAACTCCCTTTATTATTGCATTATTATATTTATTTATTTATTCTCTTGTACAGCACAATGGTCAATTGCTGTTGTAATTATTGTGCTATATAAATAAAAGTTTGATTGATTGATTGATTGATTGTGTAATGCCTTGATCATGGGCTGGCATATGCAAATATTGGGGACGTACATATTAATGATCCCGACTGTTACGTAACAGTCAGTGTTATGTTGAGATTTGCCTGTTGTTCGGAGGTCTTTTAAACAAATGAGATTTATATAAGAAGGAGGAAACAATGGAGTTTGAGACTCACTGTATGTCTTTTCCATGTACTGAACTCTTGTTATTTAACCATGCTGAGGTAAATTCAATTTTTGAATCTAGGGCACCTTAAAGCACAATAAGCAGTGAAAAGAACTCAATTTATGACTCGGAGGCGGCTTTATGTGCATGCACATAAATTGAGTGTGTTACATTGAGGGCCCTATTTTAACGATCTAAACGCAAAGTGTGAAGCGCACGGCGCAGGTGCACTCAGGGCGTGTCCAAATCCACTTTTGCTATTTTAACGACGGAAAAACGGTCCGTGCGCCAGGGCGCATTTTTGAAATGGGTTGTCCCTATTCTCTTAATGAGTAATGGGCGTAACGTTCAATAAACCAATCAGAGTGTCATCTCCCCTTCCCTTTAATAGCGAGATGCGCTCGCGCCATGGCGGATTGCTATTTACATGCCGGAATTTGTTGGCGGAAAAGCTGAACGCTTTTCAAGCGAAGAAACTGATCTGCTCGTGCGCGAAGTTAAAGCGCGCGAGCAGATCATCTACGGGACAAGCAGGATATAACATTATATATATTATATAATTATATATTATATAACATATAACATTATAAAATACACTGACTTATTAAACACACCGATTCAACTGAGGAGTTCAACGAGTGATCTTTTGCTGAAATTACCTGTTAAGTGGCCAGTCTATCTTTCAGTCGTCTACGTTGGATGCAGGCTTTCAAATAGCTCCGCGCGATCAGTCAGTTAATATGTGTGTGTATTGGCAAGATTGTTCAATTAATTAGCCAGTTTCGTTCATCATTATAAGTAGTAATAGGCTGAATTGAAAATAGGTATCCTAATTCTAATACACACAATGACTATTCATCATTACATTTTTATATTTATGTAGCCTACACAATAATATTCTTTTACACTGTAATCCTTTTGTTTTTAATATTTGGCATATTTGTGTGATGCGTATCCCTGTGTGTAATAAGCAAAGTCAATGTGCACTGCCCAGAGGTGCAGTTTCTACCAACGCGCTCTAACAAAAAAATATTGCGCCATTGACTTTAGACTTTAGACCAGGTTTGAGTTGGTCTATGGCGCAGTCTATTTTCAGCTCCTTAAAATAGCAATGCGCCTGAACACACCTCTTTTTTAGACCAGCACGCCCATGGGCGCACTAACTGGCGCAAATGCATTTACTAATTTAAGGACGTGGCGCTGAACGGGAAAACGCGAACGGCGCCGGACACAAACTAGCAAACACACTTGCGCTGCGCCTTGCGTCGCATTGCGCCGGGTGTATTATAAGGCCCTGAGTGTTAGCACAAAATCTACAGGAATGAGTAAAATTTTGTGCAATACGCACAATCCCACGCCAAAATTCAAGCCCTGTATTACCAAAAATATTCATCCGGAGAAAATTAAATAAGTGAGGTGAGGTGTGTTTGTGTATCAGCATGCTGTTGGAGAGAAGAGAGGGAGAAAGCACAGCTGGTATCATGTATCTATTCAGTATTGGAAGCGTATCAGATATTTCAGTATCGTTATGTATCGAAAAATCGATATTTTTCACAACTCTATGTTGCACTTAGTTAATTTTGGATGCCTTTTTAAAAGACTACAATTAAAAATTTATATATTATATATAAAATTCATCCAGCCAAAGTGGCTAGTAGTGACTGCGTTACACTCCTCTGCTGAAATCCACCTGCATTTGGCGGGTAGGCAGGTAGGTGTTTATGTCAACCCCTGGAACTATGTATTTCACACAAAAATGCTAATTCTGTCAGTGAATGAGAACTGGAGCTGCCAAGCTTTAGAAATTATGTTAAAGCACCATTAAAGAACATAAAAGTGATCCATATGACTAATTCATTATATTCTATATCTTTTAAGTCATATAATAGTTTTTTGTGATAAATAGACTAGAATTTAAGTCATTACACACTGGATCAATGAGCAAGTTGGTGAATTTGAGAGCAGAATGAGTCCAATTTGTGAATGAATCATTCAGACCAGTTTTGTGAACTTGATCAGCTGATTCATTGAAAATATCTGACTTAGAAGAACAAACTAACTCTCAATAGGTGCAAAGAAGAGATGTCAAGATTTTCAGTGTATATCAACATACATTTTGTGTCTTATGATAAAAATACTGATGTGTCATATATACAGAATTTGTCATTTTGTAGCTTGACAGTCTTTCACTTTCATTATATTGCAAAGGCCAGCCATATTCTTCAAACATTCATTCAGTGCTTCAAGTGTTCTGCTCAAGGGCACATCAGTCATTTAGGAACCCAACTCTTCTGTATGTGACTGTATTTTCTAGGTATTTTGGTAGGGAAAAAATAGATCTAATCCTTTCAAGACCAAATTATATACTTCACATTCATTTTATAACTGGGTCAATGACAAGGATGTCTGAAATGATGAAAATGAAAAATCTGTATTAAAATGCATTCAGCTTTTTAGAATTCATTGTATACACTTTGGATTCATATGTTTTTGAAAAGCAATTCAACAAAAATGTTCATTAAATGACTTAATTAAAACATTTCCTTTCATTTTACTTTTTGAATTCTTGGACCATGCATAAAGTAAAAGTCGACACCATTATGACCAGTGTTGTGCACGTTACTTTAAAAAAGTAATTAGTTATAGTTACTAGTTACTTCTCATAAATAGTAACTAAGTTAGTAACTGAGTTACATCATTATAAAAGTAACTAATTACCAGTCAAATAACTTGGATGCCAACTTGGACTACTTTTAAATGAAATAATTGAACAACCACGGCGACGTAAAAGTGCATTACCAACGCCGACAGATGAAAGGATTCAATGGAATCAATTCAATTGAATCAATTCAGTGGAAAGGATTCCGGAAGAGAATACAATGCTGAATAAAGTCGTAGTTTTTGTTATTTTTGGACCAAAATGTATTTCCGATGCTTCAACAAATATTAACTAACCCACTGATGTCACATGGATTACTTTGATGATGTTTTTATTGCCTTTCTGGACATGGACAGTATACCGTACATACATTTTCAATGGAGGGACAGAAAGCTCTCTGACTAAATCTAAAATATCTTAAACTGTGTTCCAAAGATGAACAGAGGTCTTACGGGTTTGGAACGACACGAGGGTGAGTCATCAATGACATAATTTTAATTTGTGGGTGAACTAACCCTTTAAGTACCCCTTTAAAGGTTTAGTTCACCGTAAAATGAAAATTCTATCATTAATTACTCACCCTCATGTCATTCCAAACCCGTAAGACCTTTGCTCATCTTCGGAACACAAGATATCTTTCATCAAATCCGATGGCTCAGTGAGGCCTGCATTGCCAGCAAGACAATTATCTAGTATCTAGTGATGGGCGATGAAGCTTTGAAGCTTTACGAATCTTTTGTTTTGAATCAGTGGTTTGGAGCACGTATCAAACTACCAATGTCACGTATCAGTTATGAAAGAGCAATGTCTGAGCAGTTTGTTTTGAAACTTTGAGTTACCAGACCAACTATTATAATTTGGGGTGATTCGATTGTTATCTTGTGCAATGTCATACATATAAGACATATCTACATGTTCCATATACTGTTGACAGGAATGTTTAGATCATCATGGCCAAAATGTTTATCAGAATGAAGCATCTGCAAAACACATTGTGCTTGTTGCATACTTAAGCGAGGCAGGTGCTTCCATCTCTAATGCGATTTGCAAAATGATTCGTTGTTTCTTGGTCAGGCTCGTTTTGGTCTTTCCAGACATTACTGGGACCTGAAAATAGTCAAGGGAATATAGTCTGCAGGCTTAGCAAAAAGTGAGTCTGACAAGTTTAATTCGTCCGCTGATACCGAGAAGCCTGTCTCAAGCACATGCTTGTGAGACAGAGGCTTTTGGGAATTAATAAAGTAGAAGTCTTGCATAACCTCAGCACTTAAAATCTTCCTGTGTTAACATATTTGAATGGTGACTTCCATTTCAAAATCCATGCTGACAGCGAACAAAATTGGCTATAATTAATATTTGCTGAGTCTGTGGAATGAAAGTCTGGACTGAAAGCATTCGCTTCTCAGGGCAATTCTTTATATTTGAAGTTTAATATAGGTTTTCTGTCTGAAATGTTTGATAAAACAGGGGTTTTAGTGGAGAATCAGGAATGAATTGCACCTACTGATAGTGTTGTTTTTTATGCTGGCTGGGTTGTTTTAGTGCCCAATACACTAAATGAATTATACAGACCAAGTAATGCCACAAACACACCTGCTGAACATAATTAAGTAGACCAATTATGCCTGTTTATTCCTTGATGTGGTGGTGACAACATTTGTAGAAATATTTCTCTAAACTTAGCTCAGTACTGCCAAAACAACACAGATGTCAAGACAGACTTTCATTTTGCCTGAATGCCCACCATTTTGTTTTCATCCAACTTCACTTTAAGAAAATAAATATTGACATCAAATGCTTTTTTTTTTGTGTAGAAATTGTGATACAGTACAATTCAAAAGGTTTTTTTTTAAAAAAAAAGAAAAAAGAAAATAAATGAATACCTTTATTCATGCATTCAATTCATCAAACGTAACAGTAAAGACATTTATAATGTTACAAAAGATTTCTGTTTCAAATAAATGCTGTTCTTTTACATTTTCTAAAGAATACAGAAAAAAGTAACATTTCCACAAAAAGCAGCAAAAACCGTTTTTTTTTTTTTTTTGCATTGATAGTAATAAGAACCATTAGTAATAAGTGAGCACTAATAATAATTGAGCACCAAATCAGTATATTAGAAAGACATGTGACACTGAAGACTGGAGTAATCCCAGCAAACACTCGTCTGATGGCAATGTCCCAGGCCAAAAATAGTTGTAGTAGGACAGCATAAATTGGTAAAAATATGTAATACAGAACATATTATGTTCTATATATTTCGCATGAATTCTATATAAGTTTTTCTGAAAATGAGCAGTTATTAATATATAAAATTATTACTAATTAGCCTATAAAATTTAAATGTTTGAAAACTTCCAAACTGACCCCAAACCAGCCTAAATTTTGTCCACCCGCACAAGCCAACTCTGACCCGCATAATCAAATTCAAAACTGCCCAATTGGCCGGAAAACCACCAAACCTAGCAAAACACTCTCAATGGACCAGATGGCTTGAATTAAGTCAGTGTGCACAGGTTTCTACCAGTTTTACAAGAGATTTCACTGTGGTCAGTCTCTTCACATGTCAGATGTCTCTTCCTGTCTAACAGTGCAGCTCATGGCCAGAATAGCAACCTCAAGTCGAAAGTCTGACTAGACAGCGCTAACTATTCCCAGACACAAAAGAGCAATCAAACCCTCCATTGACTCTCTCACCAGTTTTCCTTCTTCCTTCCCTCTCAGTATAGTAGGGGACAATCTGTTGTCTCTCCTTTCTCTCTATGTTGCCCATTTCCTGTAGAGAAAGAAGATTCAGTTAGTTATCTTGTATCACTGCTGCTGACATTAGTGATGGAGAGAGTGATAAAAACCCTCACAAAAGAATCAATACATGTCGCTTGGGTGGAGGCGCTCCTGTCGATAGTCTCTATGGGCACTGGCAGTGCTGTAATTACTTGGCTCATAGTTGAGATGCTGATGGTCTACAGTAGTAATTGACCCCAAATGTGACCTGCATTTCATTGTTAAAGAGACAGTTAGAAAAAAAAAACACTGTTCAGATGAACTCCATGACATCAGATGCTACAAATTAAACAATGTATTTACTAGTTGCAACTGAAGAAATGTTAGTGACTGTGTTTAAGCTAAACATGAAAATGAAGTGTTATAAGACAAAAAAGGGCAAAATCAGAACATTTTCATTTTTAATGTCACCAAGAAATCAAAATGGACAATTCTTTAAAGGTGCCATCGAACGTTTCGAAGATGTAATATAAGTTTAAGGTGTCCCCTGAATGTGTCTGTGAAGTTTCAGCTCAAAATACCCCATAGATTTTTTTTTTAATTAATTTTTTTAACTGCCTATTTTGGGTCATCATTAAATATGAGCCGATTTATGCTGCGGCCCCTTTAATTCTCGTGCTCTCCGCCCACGGAGCTCGCGCTTGCCTTGAACAGTGCATAAACAAAGTGTACACAGCTAATTTAACCCTCAAAATGGATCTTTACAAAGTGTTCGTCATGCATGCTGCATGCATGCGTCGGATTATGTGAGTATTGTATTTATTTGGATGTTTACATTTGATTCTGAATGAGTTTGAGGCTATGCTCCATGGCTAACGGCTAATGCTACACTGTTGGAGAGATTTATAAAGAATGAAGTTGTGTTTGTGAATTATACAGACTGCAAGTGTTTAAAAATGAAAATAGCGACGGCTCTCTTGTCTCCGTGAATACAGTAAGAAACGATGGTAACTTTAACCACATTTAACAGTATTAGCAACATGCTAATGAAACATTTAGAAAGACAATTTACAAATATCACTAAAAATATCATGTAATCATAGATCATGTCAGTTATTATCACTCCATCTGCCATTTTTCGCTATTGTCCTTGCTTGCTTACCTAGTCTGATGATTCGGCTGTGCACATCCAGACGTTACTGCCTGCCCTTGTCTAATGCCTTGTCTAATGTTGGGAACATGGGCTGGCATATGCAAATATTGGGGGCGTACACCCCGACTGTTCCGTAACAGTCAGTGTTATGTTGAGATTCTCCTGTTCTTCGGAGGTCTTTTAAACAAATGAGATTTACATAAGAAGGAGGAAACAATGGAGTTCGAGACTCACTGTATGTCATTTCCATGTACTGAACTCTTGTTATTTAACTATGCCAAGATAAATTCAGTTTTTAATTCTAGGGCACCTTTAATTTATGGAATATTGCACTATTTATTTTAATTCATGTGTAATATCCTCCCCCACTTGCAGCAACATCTCTTCTTTTCTCTGATGACGTGTTTACTGGTGCAAGGGCGGGACAACCTGTCACTCACATGAGATCGACCAATAGCAAACCACAACCATCCAATCAATTCCCAGTGGACAAAATCAAGTCCCACCCTACATTTCTTTCTTGTTCTAGAAGCCGTTACATTTAGACATATGTCAAAATAAGGAAGAAAAAAGACTATTGCAACTTTTGTTTTATGTTGAAACTTTAATATACTGTTATGTAGAGTGAGACTGATCACAGACAAGGATGCTTGAATACTACCACAGTAGCATTTACATTTATGCTTTTGGCAGATGCTTTTATCCAAAGTAGTAGTGCCATGCTCTATGGTTTGAGCTATGGAATATCATATTTTTAGAGGGAAACTCAAGATTTGCTGTAAGCCATAAATTTGGCAGAATGTCAGTTTTCAGAGACAAATTAGTATTGGTCATAATAGGCTTCTGTTGTGAATGTTGACTCTACCATTTATTTTGTTTGCATTGTTGATGACTAGCAATCAAGCTTGCCCGAAAATACCATAATTTATTTTTTGGTTGCTAAGGTATCATTCTTGTGTAACCAGACTATATTGTCTGTGCTGACACAGAAATCCTTATAAAATATGTACTGTGTAAAATATCACTGTGCACTTCACATTGGCTGGTTGATAAAATTTATCTGTGGTCTGTAAGTAAAAACAAGAGAAAATACCCTTACGAAAAACTAGTATACTTCAAGTTCATTTGATCAAGTATACTAAAGTAATGTTCAAATATATTTTTAAGTATACTTTATGTAGTAAGTATACTAGTATCAATGTACTAGTAGTAAGCTTGTAAGTGTACTATTTTAATACTGCTTAGGACTAAATTGGCCCAGTTGAAGTATACGTTTAAGTGAACCATAAGTGTAACAGTAGTAAACTTTAAGTACACTAGTTCACTAGTTCACAGCTACGTTTCTCGTTTGTACTGCATCTGTACTACAAGTGAACTTATACTAGTATAATAGTAGTTTACTATTTTAATACTAGTAGTAGCTACATTTTTAGTATTTGAAAGTACACTAGAAATATACTCTCAGTAAACTACTAGTTTAGTGCAAGTTTTCTTGTGAACATGACATCACACTTGTTTACTTTTTATATTACTTTTGCACTTCAAGTATACTTCTATGTTCCTATTTAGGTATTATTTTTAACTACTACTTTAACTCTTTCCATTTTAACAACATTTTATTCTAACTTCATGAATCCTTTTTATCAACACCTAAATATCTTTTTTTTTTTTTTAAAAAAAGGAAACATTTTAAACAAAAAGCTGAGAAAGTTCATAGTCCTCATTGAGTAAATTTAGGCAGTTTTGATTTTTATATGCTGTTTAATGTTTGATCATCGCTTTATTTTACATTTCCGTGAGTAACCAGCATTTTGATCCAGAGATTCTGTACTCTTTTAGAAGATGCGTAACAGCGCCCCCTAACGTATAGCCTGAAAATTCGGTCAATGGCGAGGAAAGAGTGAAGTAGATTTGAAGTAAATTCCTATGTACACTACCAGTGGACTAGCCTACACAACAATTCAGATACTCAGAATTAGGAATATATCTATTTTCTTTATAAATCAATATTTTCAAACAATGTACTTATATACTATACTTTTATAAATATACTTTTAAGTATATCTCGATCAAAAGACTGAGTCCAAGTATAGGCCAAATATAAATAAATAAACTTTTCTGTCGGTATAAGTCAAGTATACTCAAGTGCAATTTTGAGTATATTTCTCAGAAGTACATAACATAAAGTATATTTCTGAGAAGTATATAAAAAGTAGACTGAAAGCACACTCTTATTTTTAGTTTAAAAGAAGTATACTAATAGCACACTTGAAGGTAAACACATAAAATGCCCAAAATGCCTAATTTTTTCTTTTTTCTCTGTTTTTTTTTACCATAATGACTTGAATGCACTTCACATTGTAATTATGTCTTTTGAACTTGATAGTACCAAGTTCCAAGAAGAGTACCAAGTACCAAGTAGTAATTGAAAACAGCATGAGTCCAATGAGATGTCAATGTGGGCGGAGCTACCCAGCACAATGATACCAAGTGACCATCAAAATATTTTGTCAATTGTGAAATGCATGTAACTATTTCACAAGCCTAAAGCAGTCTGTTCAGTAACATAGTTTTGGCTGTGTGTTGAAATTGGTATTGAGAATCATTGCATTCCAGTGGTATTAGTATTGACTAACTTTTAACACTTGTCGCTTTAACATGTCACACCCAGTAGGACACAATGTTACGAGGGTTCAGTATATTTAAATGGAATCTTATTGATGTCATCTTATAAAACATTTAGACAACTGGTCCATGAGGCACTGAAGATTTCTAAACTTTACATTGACTGTATTATACGCTGAAGATAAATGTTAGAGAGGCCTATCTGTACTGCTAATGATACATTTATATAGCGTAATTGCACACCTGTGTAAAAGCACACTGGCAGGACAAACCCTCTCATGAAAGAGCATCAAAGAGCATTTGATCAGTACTCTTCATTCTTAGCATCCGAGTTAGGTTTATGACTGCATAATCAACATCCCGCTAATCAATGTCATGACAAGGGATCAAAAAGAAGCTTGTGTTACATAATCAGAGTGTAAAGGTTCCACTGAAATAGACTTTCCCCTGGCCAATAGAGGGTTTGCTGGATACGAATGACAGGAACAACAGCATGGCTCATGATCAAACCACTCTGAGAGACAGACAATCAAAAAGACGTTTAATTTTCTGTCTTGCATTTTGCTCCCCAGTGAAAAGCAGAGAGTAAGGAAGCACTCAGCCAGTATTTAATAAGGTGTTGGGAAGTGGTTTTGATTTGGATTCATTTATAATTGGAAGCCCAAAGCTATGCAGCACATTTAGATTAAACAAGTCGTCCCGGTCCAAGAGCAGCCAAGCGGCAACGTTCTGTTTATTTTGTATCGAAATGAGCCAAATTAGCCTGTCTACAATTGTTCAGTGAGTTATTTTTTATTCCAATCTTGATTCTTTTATTGGCTTCATCTGAGTTTTGCGTTCACATGCCATTCACATTTTGTTTTAAAAGCAGCATCTTAATTGGGATGATATATTAGGCCACTTGTCACAAGTGTGGTTGCCAATTATATTTGCTTGCATTGCTGTCATAGTTATATACTACGATGAAGCAATCCTTATTCATCTTCTCAAACTTTATAATTTTCTTTACCATCTCTTAAAAAGATGGTAACGGCAATTAGGCAAATCAGTGTTTTTCACCCTTTTGATGATGTGTGATACATCTCAGTATTTATGTATTTGCTGTGAAACTTTATATATTACATCCCAATAAACAGCAATGTTGAATTAAAGTATGTAAAATGTACAAGTGAGTCACTGAGTATGTGTTTTGATTCACTAATTCATTGACAGTTTGATAAAACTGATTTATGGAAATGAGTCTGGGTAGTGAGGTCTTTTGGATGCGTAATGGCCATCTTTTTATTAAACAAAATCATCATTTATATAATCAACAGAATGATATCTAACATATCTTAAATATTTGATAAATCACCCAGCCTAATGTTTATTTAACATCTGTAAATAATTGTGTGCTGATTTTAAAGGTTCCTACAAAACCCAGACAATTTTAAGCTTGTAATTGGTTTTGTGTATTCGATTGCACACACGGCGTACTCTCACAGGAAGTCATAATTGGTCAATAAATACAGTAGGGTACCATATACACTGAACAAAATTATAAACGCTAGTCTGAAAACCAGTCAGCATCTGGTATGACCACCATTTGCCTCACGCAGTGCAACACATCTCCTTCGCATAGAGTTGATCAGGTTGTTGATTGTTGCCTGTGCAATGTTGGTCCACTCCTCTTCAATGGCTGTGCGAAGTTGCTGGATATTGGCAGGAACTGGAACACGCTGTCGTAAATGCCGATCCATAGCATCCCACACATACTCAGTGGGTGACATGTCCGGTGACTATGCTGGCCATGCAAGAACTGGGATGTTTTCAGCTTCCAGGAATTGTGTACAGATCCTTGCAACATGGGGCCGTGCATTATCATGCTGTAACATGAGGTGATGGTTGTGGAGGAATGACACAACAATGGGAAGGATCTCATCACGGTATCTCTGTGCATTCAAAATGCCATCAATAAAATGCACCTGTGTTCGTTGTCCATAACATACGCCTGCCCATACCATAACCCCACCGCCACCATGGGCCACTCGACCCACAACGTTGACATCATTACTGTTGCTCTGCATATGACAGAGAGTTTGTATTTTTGTTTTGAAAATGGTCCTTTGTGAAGTATTTCTTGTGCAAGCATTATGTGCGCTCACTGCATGAGGGTGCAAATTATGCGTGCTTAAAATCACATTCCTGTTAAATGAGGGCTTATTATGTGGGAAACACTTCTACTGCTATTTCATGTGATTGCATGGGTTTTCATCTGACATGCATCCATAGATGTGCCATCATTTCAGCCTCTACAAGCACTAAAGCGATATTGTTCCTCCGATAGCCTGCAGATCTTTACAGTGTTAGGGTAAGAATATAGTCTTTGGCCATTTGGAATAGTTTAACACCATGCTATTCTTAATATTTCTGCATTACTGCATATTCTATTCCACACTTGCACAATTATTATTCAGAAAACACCGTATTCTGTAGAGGAATGTGTTGCGTATAAACCATATAATGTGGCCCCATGAGTGAGCTGTCAACAATATAGCTGTTTTGAAGTTTATGCTAATTTCTGGCAAAGACCTGTCACATTTTGATGGCCCAAAGGGCCTTTGCATCAAAAAATTTGGCAATTGCCCTTTCCTGAAGGCAAGTTATATTGGTAATGTCATCGAGTGACAACCATTTTATGCCTCTGTCACCACAGACATGTGTCTTTTCTCTCAATCTCTGACAGCATTCCCAGGCTACAAAATCAATTAGGCTGAAACTGAGTGAGATATAATGTCCCTAAAATATGATGATAGAGGTTTGGGGTTTTGTTGAGGTAGACAAGAAGAAGGTTTCTGCAAATCAATCATGGACTGAGGTTTCTTTTGTTTTCAGACTGAAGCGATTTACCTTTGAATTTTTTACATGATCTTTGTGTTATTCACCCAACTTCTATGAATAATTTAGAAAATATAAGATCAGGGTTAATTTAAGTAATATTTTTTAAATTATTTTTAAAATGATTTTTGATATACACCGATCAGGCATAACATTATGACCACTGACAGGTGAAGTGAATAACACTGATTATGTCTTCATCACGACACCTGTTAGTGGGCACTTGCTATTAGGCAGCAAGTGAACATTTTGTCCTCAAAGTTGATGTGTTAGAAGCAGGAAAAATGGGCAAGCGTAAGGATTTGAGCGAGTCTGACAAGGGCCAAATTGTGATGGCTAGACGACTGGGTCAGAGCATCTCCAAAACTGCAGCTCTTGTGGGGTGTTCTCGGTCTGCAGTGGTCGGTATCTATCAAAGTGGTCCAAGGAAGGAACAGTGGTGAGCGAAGGCTGGCCAGTTTGGTCTGATCCAACAGACAAGCTACTGTAGCTCAAACTGCTCAAGAAGTTAATGCTGAAGTTAAAGGCCCCACCAAGGATCTGCTGCTAACATCTTAGTGCCAGATACCACAGCACACCTTCTGGGGTCTATTGGAGTCCATGCCTCATGGGGACAGGGCTGTTTTGGCAGCAAAATGGGGACTAACACAATATTAGGTTGGTGGTCATGTATGTATTGAGAGGCTTTATAGAATAGCTTTTGGTAACACTTCAGTATAGGGAACACGTATGCATTATTAACTACAACGTTTTCCTCAATTAACTCCTAATTTACTGGTTATTAATAGTTAATAAGGCAATTTTTGTAGCATTTAAGTTTAGGTATTGGGTAGGATAAAGGGATGTAGAATAAAGTCATGCAGAATAATGCATTAATATGTGCTTTCAAAATTGCTAGTAAACAACCAGCATCTAGTAATATGCAAGCTAATAAGCAACTCGTTAAAAGTGAGAATCGGACCCTAAAATAAACCTGGCTTTTTATAAAATGTACACTCATCATGCTTGTTGTTTAATAGGACTATTTTTAATTAAATGTAATCACTTTTGGCACTTTTTAATTGTGCAGTAGTTAGAGCTGCAAGTTAATGTCTTTTCCCTAATTTGCCATTAAAAATTCTGTTCTGTTGAAGCATTCAGAGATGTAGAAAGACATTTTTAAATCTAAAGTGTGACCATAAATTTAATTCACATGGGACCTTTAATAAACATAAAGTTTGTTTGTATTGAGAAATTTATTGTCAGTGAAGCTCAACATTGTGAACCATGACTTATGTCAGCAATACACCATCAATAGTACAAATGCTAAGATGGCATTATAAGGACAGTATTATTGTTAGATCTTTGATATATATTTAATGCTATTAACCTGATCTAATTGTAACTTAAATGTGTTATATTAATCATGTGTGTGGGTGTTTGTGTGTGTGTGTGTATCAAAATATGGATCTATCATGATTAATATTTTGTAATCAAGTAGTCTTTTTATGAAGCTCTTATCTGTCGCATTGAGGGGACATTGTGCAGCTACATGACTATATAAATATGACCACATATGTGTGAGTGTGGCTATTATTTACTTACTTCTTTTCATATTTTGTTCCCAGCCCTCACAAATGTAAAGTTATGGGCCATCGACCGCCAGTGTTTCCAGACCATCATGATGAGGACCGGACTCATCAAGCATGCAGAGTACATGGAGTTCCTGAAGAGGTGGGCTGCTTCTCCTTTCTTTTCTATTTATCCTCGCCTAACCCTGATGGAAGAGATCTATCCTTCAGCAATATGCAGTAAAGAAATAGATTTTCATTGTGAAAGAATAACACAAGAGTGAATGGTTACACAATCACCAGTAACTTAGGCTTTACACTCTGTGTCCTTTGCTGTGTATCGTTAATCTCCGGGGTGATGAGTTTTGATTGTAATATTTTGGAATGCCATATTACTCTCAAATGTTTCTAATCAACTGTTGATATATTTCAGCAGTTTTTCTACGGAATGTGAAATGTGTTTTGATAGACGGAGGCAGATAATGATTAGAGTGCTGTTGGTTTCTGTACATTCACTCCGCTCGTTTGAGTCTAATTCTTCTCCTTCCACTCACTAAGTCAGAAAATATAGATTTTTAGACATGAGCTGTTTATGAATAGCTTTGCTTTATTAGGACATTATTATTTTTATTATTTAAGATTGATTAGTCCAATGTGTCATAAAAATGCATTCACACTGAATTATGTAATAATGGATTTTGCATTCATATTTTAGTGTGCATTGTAAGTAGAAAGAATAGTTTCTGTGGCTCAACCTTTTTCATTCCAAGGTCCTCTTTGTCCTGATTTACTGGACAAATATTGAATATAAGATATTTTTTTAAACTCACAATTTCTACTTGATAAAATATTTTAGAGGTAACACTTTCTTTTAGGGTTTTTTAACTGGTTGCTTATTAGCATGCATATTAATAGAATATTGGTTATTTATTAGAGCTTATTAAGCGCATATTATTGCCTTATTCTGCATGACCTTATTCTACATTCTTAATCCTACCCAATACCTAAACTTAACAACTAACTTACTAACTATTAATAAGCAGTAAATTCGGTGTTCATTCAGGGAAAAAGTCATAGTTAATCATTTATACGTGTTCCCTAAATTAAAGTGTTACCATTTTAGAGCTTGGCACAACTATAAAATTGTAAATTCATTATAAAATGGCCATTATAAGATTTTGCATGACTTTTTCAGGTCTAGAAACCACACTTTTAAAATTAGTCTTCCACATATATCCAGGTTTTGGAATCCTGGTTTTTAACCTTTGGAATCCTGGTTTTTAAGAAAAAAAAAAAAAAGAAAACAAAACAAAAAAAAGGTTGAGGAGGTAAATTAAATCTTGATTTTTAGTTTAAAGGTACACTGTGCAACTTTTGCTCCTCTAACAGTTGAAAAACAAAACTGCATTCATTTAGCAGAAGAACATTGTTTTGGTTGTGCTTTGGCTCTGTGTGACTGTGCGGATGTATATGGTTCATGGCACCTGTAAACACATGGAAATCCAAAAATGATATAATTCTGAGCATGTAAGTGCATATTTTATGCTGTTGTTTTGACTAATTGGAAACACTGATATCTTTTTATTAGTGTAATAACATTACAAAAGTTATCTTGACGATTGCCAGTCTAATATGGTCAAACGTTGCAATTTTTTTTTTTTTTTTCTGGCCAAAGAGAAAGAACTTATCCTACCACTCTTAAAACGTACAGTACTAGGCTTAAGAGATATAATTAGTTTAGATGGATCTCAAGCTGACTAAATGAAGACGTTACTGTAGCTATACCCATTAAGAGGCACGGTACTTCCTTGAAAATAGATTCCAGCACAGCGCTACAACAACCATAATGTAATGAGCCTTTTACAATAGATAATGCTTTACAATGAACTCTGTTAGAGAGCTACATATAACACATTACATTTTTACATTCAAAATTACATTTTCCTAGAGGCCCCAAACCAGCTTTATGGCTGATGATGTCAAGGAACAGAAATGGATTTGACTTTTAAAGGAAGCTTAAAATGCCTTTAAGTGCTCAGTGAGAACTGTCTTAATTTGTGCTGTATTCTCTCAGGAGCTTCAGATGGTAAACGAAGAAGACAAAGTCCATATTCGCTCATCAGTGAAATATAGAATTGCATTTTGTGTGCTTTACTGGTGAATAAAAAATGCAAATCCATTTTTTACTCATATTTACCCTTTATATTCTAACGCTATCAGTTTCATCATGAACTGGATCAGCATCAGCTGATGAACATTTCAAGTTTCAGTGGCAAAATAACTTGGGAAAAAAAAGTGTAAAAAAAAGTAAATATTCAATTTTGATATTTATGTTGACTTCAAGCCTCTAGCTGTTTTAAATCTGCAAAAAATGTCATATAACACATTACTGTTGAGTAATAAAGACGCCATCTCCGAGAAACCAAGCCAATGTTGATTCTTGTTTTATCACGAGCTATGCCACTCCCTCACAATACACGAGTCAAAGTTGGAGCAACTTTTCTCTATTTACAGATATGACGAGACATGCACAGACAAGTGACGTATGTATGCAATTTCACGCAAAAACCATCCCACCCGTTCTGAAATATAAATGCTTAGTGAATCAGGGTAAGAAAAAACAAACAAACAAAAATAATGGAAAGAATTGGAAAAAGAATTGAAGATGTATTGAATTATCAACATGTTCTCCAACCAATACACCTATATAGGTTGTTTGTCACTTCCCTGAAATACAACCCAAAGCAGTGTTTACTGGAGTTGCGCCCCTATCAACAACAGGACACTTTCATGTGCATTGTTTCCTTTTATCTGTGTCATATTTCGGGTTTCACGTAGCTGAACTGGTAGAGCATTGTTTAAAACAATATGCAATCATGTGATCATGTGGTTCAATCCCAGAGAACGCATGTGCTCATAAAGTGTATATGCACTATAAATCACTAAGGGTAGGTTTAGGGGTGGGGTGGGTGTAATCGTTAATAAAAAAAAAAAAATATTTTTGCTAAATGGAAATCGGACAAATGGTGTAAAAAGTCCACACATTGCATTTAAATGAACACACATTTTGATTGGTAATGACAGTCATATGTCATTTCTTGACGACAGACGTAACACGACACTGTCATTATTTCTACGGCAGCATGAATAAATTAATAAATATAGGTCGTAATAAGGTGGTTGAAAAACAACCTATAGGGTCGGTTTTTTTTCTTTTTTCTTTTTTTTTTTTTTTTGGGGAGGACAGTCTCTGAATTATTATTTAAATTGTGTTAATTCTGGCTCCTAGTTTAGAACCACTGTGCTAGGGTAATGTGGGTCTTGCTTGTGGGCATTGTGTTAACCAGGGTGTTGCAATGCAGTTGCTAAGATGTTCTGAATGGTTGCTAGGGTGTTCTGAGTGGATTGGATGCTTACTGGACCATTCGTTGTCAAACGACAAAGATAGCCCTCTTTCAGTGGGATTCCCTCTTTCAGACTTCCACAGAAGATCTCTGCACAGTACATTTATTTAATATTTAGACTACTTCTATTATTGATTGCTTTCAGGATGTGAAGAGAGTTTCAATTAGTATAACAAAAAGTGTTTATGAAAAACATTGCTACCCTACCTTTAATCTAGTAGACTACACATTTTATAGAATAAGATTAATCAAAAGCAAATAAATTAAGTTTAGAAGAGAATCACAATGTTGTTGTTGAGATCACAAATAATATGATCAGACAATCTGTGTTTTAAATTGTTTTCAGTATAGCATTAGCAAACACCTAATAAACTGTGATCTGAAAATAGAAAGAAAACAATGTTATGGTTTCATGTGTAAGAGGTCACGTTTTTGTTTTATTTTTTTTAAACAATCATTGAATTATAGACTCCAAAGTTACATTTTTACATTCAAAATTACATTTTCCTAGAGGCCCCAAACCAGCTTTATGGCTGATGATGTCAAGGAACAGAAATGGATTTGACTTTTAAAGGAAGCTTAAAATGCCTTTAAGTGCTCAGTGAGAACTGTCTTAATTTGTGCTGTATTCTCTCAGGAGCTTCAGATGGTAAACGAAGAAGACAAAGTCCATATTCGCTCATCAGTGAAATATAGAATTGCATTTTGTGTGCTTTACTGGTGAATAAAAAATGCAAATCCATTTTTTACTCATATTTACCCTTTATATTCTAACGCTATCAGTTTCATCATGAACTGGATCAGCATCAGCTGATGAACATTTCAAGTTTCAGTGGCAAAATAACTTGGGAAAAAAAAGTGTAAAAAAAAGTAAATATTCAATTTTGATATTTATGTTGACTTCAAGCCTCTAGCTGTTTTAAATCTGCAAAAAATGTCACATTTTAAGCTCTTCTAGTAAAGGTTGACTGTTTTTCCCAGCTATTTAAGATGATTGGCAGTTTTTTATTTTTTTATGAAGAAGTCCACCCACAACCTCAACCTGAGGCATTATTTCTGAGATTGCAAAAGTGTGCTTGTCAGTTTCTTGTGTGCATTTACTCTGTTCATTTACCAGCTTTCATAGAATTCAATTCAAAATTCATAGAGTTTTCTGATATTTCTGATATTACTAAAATAATGTCATACTACTGATGGAACCCTTTCTTTGTAGCCCATTCTTTTAAAACTAACACCTTTTCTTTTCAGTTGTTTTTCTGCTGGTCGGATATGATCCTTTGTGACCTGATGGAAACAGCTTTGTTGGCTCACAAAACCTCAAACTTGTTCTTCATCATTTTTTACAGCGTTCCGACATTCCAAGGCCTTCCAGAAGAAATACTTAGCAAGCTAGCAGATGTGCTGGAGGAGGTAAGCCACTGAACTGTGTTGTATAAAACATTGCGTATTTTCTCAGAAGAGCCAGTTAGCTGTAAGACTCCATTGTCTATTAAACATGTTTGATTGGGCTTTCATTAAATATCAAGGTTTTATTCAGAAAGGTTATTTCTTAAAAGGGTCTCACCGGGAAAGGTATTAAAATTTTTAGTATATTATTTCTGTCTGACTTATTGTACTTTATCTTGTTTGTTTTTTTGTTTGTTTGTTTGTTTGTTTGTTTGTTTGTTTGTTTGTTTCATAAAAATTGGGAGATAATGTGATTGTGCTTCATAGGAGTGGTCCAGTGCTTTCATTTTAAGGGTGACAGCAACTTTGGTGGATCTCGAGGATTATGGGATATTTGGCAATTAAATGTGATTTACATTTACAAGAATTAAGGGGAAATCAATAATATTATTGTCAACCAATATAGTTGACAATAATATCCATGGTGGCATTATTTACTGTCCAATTTTGAATATCCACACCATTTCAAATAGGCAAACAAGTATGCCCATTGCCCTAAGCAATAAACCACACCATCATATATGTTGGCATTACAGTTTAACTTATGAAATATGAGACCCTACCTGCCTGCATTCAACTTTAAGGCTATTGTTCTTTAATATGTTCTTTTGATAAATTTGAGATTTGCTTAAAAAAAAAAAAAAAAAAAAACATTTGCTTTTTTGTTTATTGTTTCCTAGATGAGCTTAATTTGTCATCTTGACAAAAGCGCACATTGGGCTTATTGAGTCAGAGAGCATTTGGAGACATTTACTCAAAGGATTTTCCCATACGGAATGACATTTATTTTGTTAAACTAACAAAGAACACCAAATTGCTGTCGACAGGCTGTTGCCAAAGGTAGACTCTTTAAAGTAATAAGCCCTGAAGTGTTAAGTAAAGGACAGCTTTGACTTTTTAGACTCTCTTCAGAAACATTGCATATGAACTAAATCTCTCATTTGCATGTGGTTCTTCTCTCAGACATGAGTAAAGATGCCGTCCAAATCCACTGGAGGGGCACAACTTGATTAATTATGCAAATCCATATGTGAGAGTATAACTGACCCCGTTAAACTAATTTGATAGCCAAATATTGTGTTTGGATTTCTTCTAGGAATAGATGTGCTACCTATTTAGAAACCAAATGCATAAAAAAAAAAATAAAAAAATAAATAACCTCTTTTATTTTATTGTTCATTTTCATAATGTTAGGAAATTAATGAAATTAACAGAGTAGCCCTGGGACGTCCTTGTTAATTAAGATTGCATCACTGAATTCAAAACCGATTTGTTTTTTAATGTTATCTGCCTAGAGGCCATTCATAACTTCTTAGGCTTGTGTTTACAATGCGTCTGTTGGTGTCCTAACATAATGCATCATATCACAACCATTATGTAGCTTTTCTCATTGTTTCCCAGTGTATCAAAATGAGTTATTACAGTGCTTTCAGGGAAGCCCTTTTTTTTTCTTTCGCCACTGTCTTTTGTAATTAATTCAGAATGAAACATTGGTAACACTTTATTATACAGTCTTTGTGCGTTACATGTACTATAAATTGTGCATAATTACACAATTAAAATAAAAAAAAAAAAGATGTAAGATTTAAGTGTGAAAATCTCCATTTGACTAACATTTAATTATTGTGTGTATATAAAAATTAAGAATAATTAAAATATTTGAATGATTGTGAAAGACATCTCTTTTCTCATCAAGGCTAAAAGAAGCTTTAAAATAGCTTTAGTATTTGAATATAAATGTAATTTATTCCTGTGATGCAAAGCTGAATTTTCAGTATTATTACTTCCGTTTTGATTGTCACATGAAACATTCTAATATTTAATGTATTATTAATTATTATTGGAGCTCAATTATTATTAATAATAATAATAGTTCTTCTTATTACCATTGTTGAAAACAGTTTTTGCTGCTTAATATTTTTGTGAAAACCATTATACATTTTTTCAGGATTCTTTGATGAATAGAAAGTTTGATGAACAGCATTTATTTAAAAATTTTAAAAATCTTTTGTAATAAATGTGTAATAACTGTAACTTTTGATCAACTTAATGTGTACTTACTGAATAAAAGTATTTCTTTCTTTCTTTTTTCTTTTGTTTTTTTTAAGCTTACTTACCATAAACTTTTGAATGGTACACTGTTAAACTGTTAAAATGGTAAACTGTTTACAACTTTGATAAAAAAAAAATAAAAATAAAAATAATAATAATAATAATAATAATGTGTTTCTTAAGCTCCAAAACAGCATATTAAAATGATTTCTGAAGAATCATGTGATTTCAAATTTATAGAAACAATAGTAGAAACTATATATATATATATATATATATATATATATATATATATATATATATATATATATATATATATATATATTCAGTACAGCAGGTGGGGAGAAAACTAAACATAAAATTGCTTTTATTAATCAGTAATTACTGAAAAAAAAAAAAAAATATATATATATATATATATATATATATATATATATATATATATAGATATATATATATATATACACACACACACACACACACACATATATATACACATATATATATATATATATATATATATATATATATATATAAATAAATATTTATTTAAATTATAAATAAATGTTTCTTAAGGGTAAAAAATGTATCTCTGCTAATGCTAGAAACTATGTATGGAGCCCTTACTTGAACATTGTGCTACTATAATCTTATGCAAACATGTAAACTGCAGCTAAGGCAGTTTTTGCATTAACTTCTAAATGTTTTTAGTCCAATTCGTTGTTGAAATATAATCATTTCTATACACTGGCTGTTATTTTCACAACAGGCTACAATTTTGCAATGTAATGCTTCAGTACACACGTGCACCGAACTGAAAGCACTGTACTGAAATGGTTTGGTACAAATATGTGTACTGTTACACCCCTAATATATATATGGAACAAAGAATGAGTAGATTAATTCTTTCATGAAACTCACTATCATATTTTAAATGCAGAGCTGATGGACATGATCATGGCCTAAAACTGTGGGTAGAGTGATTAATAAGCTGTCTTCCTGCTGGGTCCCTACTGTTCACCTGCTGCGTTCTACTGCCCTGACTAAACATGATGACAACAGAGCTGTGTTCTCTGCTTTGATCCATCACTCTGTTCTCTCTACATTCTCTTAGTCCCTCATTTCTCTGTCTTTCTCATCCTACTATCTATCTCTCTCTCACTTTGCTTATGCTCTGTCTCTGCGGGTTCACTGCTCTCTTCACTGGTCATTCGCTGTAGGCGAGGATAGAAAAGAGGATATCTCTGACCACATGCTTGAATCTGCTTGACAAAACAGCTTCTTAACCCTTCCCCAGCCATGCTTCATGATGTAACATACCCTATGGATGATTACTATCATCTTATGCTAAGTTTAGTAGTAAACGTAACCACTGATTTATTTTTTGTCCATTCATATCATTAGCTAAATAATTATTAAAACACAATAAAATAATGTTTAATAGTGTCCCAACCCATATGTGCATTTTAATAAGCTTGTTTCCACCCCGGAATAAAAAATAAATAAATAAAAAAATTTAATTGTGACTTTATATCTCACAATTCTGACTATTGTGAGTAATAAACTTGGCATGGTGAGGAAAGAATTGTGAATTGTGAGATATGAATGACAGTCATCCCGCCTCACCAATCCACTCCGACAGCACAAAATGAGTGAGGAATTGTTCACAAAGGATGCATTGTTGCATTCAAAAAAAAAAAAAAAACCCTGGACATTTTTGTGCCCAAAACCTGACCATTTTCCAACTTCTCTCTGGCAATTTGGTTTAAATGGGCCCTTTTTTTTTTTTTGCTACTGACCTCACAAAGCCATGGCAGTTTAGAACGAGTGATTTTCATAGCTCATTTTCAATAACTGCTCATTTTAGACCAGAGGTGAACATTCAGTATTATTCAACTAAATTCAATTGACCCAATAGTACATTAGACTAATGGCAGACTAAATGTGCACTACAGTATTTGTAAAGTCTCTTTTAGAATCTCCTATAGGGCAGATTTGTGCTTTTTTCAGTTGTTCATAAACATATTAATGGAAAAAGTGTCATTACACTATATTCAGCACAAACTAGGCTACCATAATATGTGAGCAACATGTACGTACATCTTTGTGTTTTTGAAGGAATAACGTTTATGTGTGGTTATTGAAAAAACAAAAAAACTTAAAGGGATAGTTCACCCAAAAATGAAAATTTGGGGCCCTATTTTAACGATCTAAACGTAAAGTGTGAAGCGCACGGCGCAGGTGCAATCAGGGCGTGTCCAAATCCACTTTTGCTATTTTAACGACGGAAAAACGGTCTGTGCGCCGGGGCGCATTTTTGAAATGGGTTGTCCCTATTCTCTTAATGAGTAATGGGCGTAACGTTCAATAAACCAATCAGAGTGTCATCTCCCATTCCCTTTAAGAGCGAGATGCACTCGCGCCATGGCGGATTGCTATTTACATGCCGGAATTTGTTGGCGGAAAAGCTGAACGCTTTTCAAGCGAAGAAACTGATCTGCTCGTGCGCGAAGTTAAAGCGCGCGAGCAGATCATCTACGGGACAAGCAGGATATAACATTATATATATTATATAATCATATATTATATAACATATAACATTATAAAATACACTGACTTATTAAACACACCGATTCAACTGAGGAGTTCAATGAGTGATGTTTTGCTGAAATTACCTGTTAATTGGCCAGTCAATCTTTCAGTCGTCTACGTTGGATGCAGGCTTTCAAATAGCTCCGCGCGATCAGTCAGTTAATATGTGTGTGTATTGGCAAGATTGTTCAATTAATTAGCCAGTTTCGTTCATCATTATAAGTAGTAATAGGCTGAATTGAAAATAGGTATCCTAATTCTAATACACACAATGACTATTCATCATTACATTTTTATATTTATGTAGCCTACACAATAATATTCTTTTACACTGTAATCCTTTTTTTTTTAATATTTGGCATATTTGTGTGATGCGTATCCCTGTGTGTAATAAGCAAAGTCAACGCGCACTGTGGACGCGCCCAGAGGTGCAGTTTCTACCAACACGCTCTAACAAAAAAATATTGCGCCATTGACTTTAGACTTTAGACCAGGTTTGAGTTGGTCTATGGCGCAGTCTATTTTCAGCTCCTTAAAATAGCAATGCGCCGGCAATGCGCCTGAACACACCTCTTTTTTAGACCAGCACGCCCATGGGCGCACTAACTGGCGCAAATGCATTTACTAATTTAAGGACGTGGCGCTGAACGGGAAAACGCGAACGGCGCCGGACGCAAACTAGCAAACACACTTGCGCTGCGCCTTGCGTCGCATTGCGCCGGGTGTATTATAGGGCCCTTGATGTTTATTTGATGCTTACCCCCAGTGCATCCAAGATGTAGGTGACTTTTTTTCTTCAGTCGAACGCAAATTATGATTTTTAACTGCAACCGCTGCCGTCTGTCAGTCAAATAATAGCAGTAGATGGGAACTTCAACTATAACAGTAAATAAAACTTGCTTAGACAAATCAAAATTAAAACCTTCGGCTCGTGACGACACATTAATGTCCTAAGAGACGAAACGATCGGTTTGTGCGAGAAACCGAACATTATTTATATAATTTTTACCTCTAATACACCACTATGTCCAACTTCTTTCAGCTTCCTGTTAGTGAGGTCAAAAAACGCGTTCTGAAGACGGAAGTGATGTCTCGCCCATATACTTCAATGAGCGCGAGACATCACTTCCGTTGTCAGAGCGCGATCCGACCTCACTAGCCGGAAGCTGAACGAAGTTGGACATAGTGGTGTATTAGAGCAGTGGTTCTCAAACCTGTCCTGGGGACCCCCCACCACTTCACATTTTGCATGTCTCCCTCATCTAACACACCCAATTCAACTCTTGCAGTCTCTACTAATTAGCTGATGACTTGAATCAGGTGTGTTAGATGAGGGTGACATGCAAACTGTGCAGTGGTGGGGGGTCCCCAGGACAGGTTTGAGAACCACTGTATTAGAGGTAAAAATTATATAAATACTGTTCGGTTTCTCGCACAAACCGATCGTTTCGTGTCTTAGGACATCAATGTGTCGTCACGAGCCGCAGGTTTTAATTTTGATTTGTCTATGGAAGTTTTTTCGACTCTTATTGTTCAAGTTCCCAATCACTGCTATTATTTGACTGACAGACGGCAGCGGTTGCAGTTAAAAATCATAATTTGCGTTCGACTGAAGAAAAAAAGTCATCTACATCTTGGATGCCCTGGGGGTAAGCAGATAAACATCAAATTTTCATTTTTGGGTGAACTATCCCTTTAAGTCACTGAAATAAGGCCAAAAATAATATTATATATGTGTTCACAAGACTTCTGGGTATTGGAGATTGTAGACTAGAGTTTTTGCTTCAAAATTATGTAAAAAAATTATCCTGCCTACTTGTTAATTTATAACAATATATTGATTGAGGTGTGAATCCTCATGAATAATGGGTGATTTACACCTGAGGAGACAAAAGAATCGCATAAAGAACCTCTAATGAGCTGCATATTAATAAGGCCTTTAAACATAGGCCAGTCAAGTAGGCTGTGAAAAAAACCCTCTGTGATCATGTCTCAAGCTCATCATGGTGTATATCAAACAAACAGAAAAAACAGCAATACTGTGAAATATTATTACAATTTCAAATAATGGTATTCTATTATATACTTTGAAATATAATGTATTTCTGTGATGCAAAGTGTCTGAATAATTATGTTACCTCTCTGGCATTTCATATTAGCTTTTAGCTTAAAAGCATGCACATTTGGAAAAATATTGATGGATTCTCATGTTTATGTCAATTTTCTATGCAGAGTAATATTTATTCAATATTTATTGTCATCACTGTGAGCGCTGGATACTGTGTTTTCAATTCATACTTGCAGCTGGAGGGCGATCTGTACACCTTTAGTCCACAAATTAATCTAAAGAAGAATAGGCCATGTGACTATCCAGGAACTAACAGGCTTCCAGAGATCGCTAATTAAGGCTATTCACAACACTTTTGAAGACAATAAATACACGATTAAGACGATACATAAATGTATTGCCTCAGAATTTGCGTCTGAATAATGCTGGCTCCGTGGGCATGGCCGCATTAGCGGATAATGAGCTGAATCACGGAGGTCTGACATGTGTCTCTTTTCGTACAGATTACATAAACAGAGAATATTTGTTTTTGATTTGACTTACACAATTTAAAACCTGACATTTCAATTTTTTTGTGTGTCATTAGTATTCACTAAGTTACAGTTCATTTTCTAAGAACTATCAGATTGGACTTCGTTCAGAGGGAGACGAGAGATCACGCATCTTGTTAGTTTTCTTTATTTTGCAAAAAGCACAACATTTTGTTTTTACTCTGAGTGTACACAAATAAAAGAATATATTCTATAGTTTCAATTGATATATGACTTATGTCTCTATGACAAAAAGAAATGACGGAGTATTTTAAGTCTAAGTGCTGCAATGTGAAAAATATCCTGCAAAACGTGCCGGCGCGTTACCCGACTCCAGAGAGTTAAATGCATAAAGACCCTGTTATACTATCACAACTAAAAGCATGTAAAATATTATCTGAAAATAGTGACATTCTATTAATTTTACAAAAGTAAATAAATCCATTCTGTAAATTGTACATTATTATTATTATATATATATATATTTTTAAAAATTTTCTCTCAACTTTTCATCTGATTCCTTTGCATCCCCTGAAAACTACAGACCTGATGTTCATAGACTAAGAGCAACAACTTTTTATAATAACAAATATAGGGCTGCCCCCTAATAGTCATTAGTCAAAGAGAATAGGCTTAGTCGACCAAAATGGGTATTATTCAGTTAGTCGCAGAAAAAAAAACCTCCACGGGAATTGGCGAAATCACGCAGTCCGTGAGGAACAGATTGTTAATGGCAGGCAATCCAAACATTCGCCTATCGTTCATCGAACTCAAATATGGCTTATCACTAGAAACAAGTAAGTAGTAGCAATTTTACAAGTCTGTTCACTCTAATGTTATCCTAGATAATTGTGTGCTATTATTTGATGCATATCCAAGTGTTTGTGTGAAGATCGCGCTTTCTGCAGGACATGGAGGTGCCGGCGCGATCACTTGAATTTAACTAAAAATACTAATTTCTGGTCATATTGATGAGAATATTCCAACATTTGAAACTGTAAATGGTTTGCTTTTATTTCTGTAAACTCACATTAACCACAAATCATTGAAAAATAATAATGGAAACAAACAGGATGTGCTTTCTGCCGTCTCGGTCTCAAGTGAATTTGAACGCATCAAAAAAACCCGAACCGAAACTCAGCATATACTTGCCTCAGACGTTAGAAATATATCTATGGAAACCTTGAAATGTCTACTTTTAAATGAATTGATTCAAATATAAAACAAATATTCTTAGATTATGTAATCCATATGAACCGTGCATATTGGCGCGTCGACTACTGCAGAGATGACAAGTCAGCATCGTCGACTTCATCTCTGCAGCCGAAAACACACAAAACACTAGTTTATCAATAAATTATTAAAATGTTCAGACAGTCTCCTTCTGTTTTTTCAAGTCACATTGATAATCATTACGTTTGCTGGTGCACTGCTGAAAGCTTTATGCTGATTAGGCTATTTATTATATATAGGCGATTAAAGACTCATTATTATACATTAAAGTAATGCTGTTCTTATTAATATTAACTCGCAGTTAGCCAACTAATCGCTTAAATGAATGACTACTAGTCGATTAGAAAAACCTTTAGTCGAGATCAGCCCTAAACAAATATCTAGTTCAGTCATGAAACTCTGGAGGGCGTGAGGCTGATTAGCCTTGTACATGCAATCTGCAAGCATCATTACTGCATGGCACAAGCTGATTGGCCTCTGCTGATCCTGCATCCAATGAGATTGTTTGCTCAACATTTAAATAGTTTGGTTCATTATTTGCTGTAAGCTAGTCCTGCAGTGCCCTATCAGAGTTCCTCTGAAACCCTCCACCTCCCCAGCTCCACCTGCCAAGATCTGCTACGGGACTTATGTGTGTCTATTTATGCAGCAGCAGCATACCTTACATGCTCACAACAGCATTTCTGTGCATCTATCAGCAGTAGCAAGTCCGTACTTGCTCTGCAGCAGTAGCATAGCAGATTTAGTCTGCCAAGACCAAATACTTTAACATTGCCATATTCAATAACATGCTTAAACTATAGAGTTGTCATGATTGAACTATGTTTAGACGCAGATGTCTCAACTTATGTATGCAAAGATGTGTGTAGTTAGTACAGTAATATAGCCACAGTATTAGTTACTGTCTCCTCGCCAAGACCTTCTGAACCAAGCAAGTGAATATGTGGGATGTGCTGCACTGCCAGATTTCTTGGCACGTTGAATATCTTTTCATACTCTGCAAGCCTGATGATGAAACAAACTTGTGGTATCATATTTTGCAGTTCAGTGTGGAGATGGTCATCACAGAGAATCGCTCCGCATGATGTTCCAGTTTAAAGATCTATGGCTCTTTAATTGATTACTCTCCTGAAACCAATTTGAGGACGGAAATTACAGCAAATAGCTTTTCATTTTTTTAAAAAATGAAACCAAATGGATGCTTGATGATAATGTCCTCCAGGGGAACACAAGGACAAAGACGAGGTGAAATTAAAATAAGAGATCCACTTTTCAGTGTAACTTTTTTCTCAAAATGGTTATCGAAAAGGCTCTCGTTCCACGCGATAATCATTAAGAAAACAATCAAGGCCCTAAAACATCAAAATATTGTTTAGAAAATATGTCTTTGTGAGGATGAAGATATTTCAGATAAATAGTTTTTCAAAGACATTTTAGTATCACTAACAATGTCTGTCTCAGCTTGATCACCTTCAGAGAGGCTATTTATTCTAAAGTTTTTAAAGACTTGAATGTGAACTTTAGTGCTTAGTGCAAATAGTCATTAGTTTTTCCTATAGCATCTAATATCTTTTAACCAAACCACGTCTTTATCTGTAGTTGCTCGGAAATACCTGCACAGACTAAAAATGCCAGAAAAGAGGCATTCAGAACTCCAATTAATGATCTTTTCAACAAATAAAGCACAGTGTTTCAGAGATGATGGGGAAGTTGAAAAACTAGACACAAAATATTCACAGTGAAGTTTTCCGGTGTAAAAGTATTTTCAAGAGAAGCGGAATATTGAATAGAGGGCGGGGTTTTATTTTAGCAAACCTCCTCCCCATCCCTTGCTCATAGCAGTCTGATGGTTGGAGGGGAGTGGTTAAGTATATTCGACCCAGACCGTCAAACTGATGTCATCAGAAAAGGAATGCCATTCCAGAGCGGAAGCAAATTTTCTGATTTGATTATTGATTATTTGATTATTATTCATTTTTATTTTGCGCACCTTCAAGCTCGTGCCGACCTAGCTTGAGCAGGAGGGGGTAGGAGAAACAACCAATATTTTGAATTTGGACTGCAGTACCCATTTCAACCACTAGCTGTCAATATTACGTACTGCACCTTTAAGACTCCCTACACTCTTAAACAACATATATTTGAATATATTTACTATAAACATCAAACATATGGTATGTACTTATAAATAAGGACTTATAAGAAACTGTTTATATAGCATTGATTCTGATTTGGTTATGCAATTTCATGGGATGAGTAGCTAATTTTCACATCAAAAACATTAATTACATCACCTTCTGCTTTTAGTCTGATTTTCACACCCTTTTTTCATTTCAAATCTTTGGTTCATGGTTTAGAACTCTTTATTTTTTAAATGCTTATTAAGAAAATGAAAAGGAAAAAGCACTTCTGAAACCAAGGCTGTTCAAAAAGTTGGCGGTCCTTATTACACTTTATTGCCCTTTGTCTACGACAACTAGCTATGCCTGGGCTTTATCCCAGACATACTTGTGAAGTGCTGGAATTGGCAGACATTCCCACACTGCACTGTTCTACTTGGAGTAACATGGGTCAGAAAGTCAGATTTTTCCATCAGATGTGTAAGGTCTTATGGTAAGAATAAAAGAATGTAGGGCAAAGAGTGGAAAAAGGGGGGATTTCTGGAAAAGAATCAAAGTTAAAGTAGTAAATCAGTAGGAATTATGAGACAATAAATTGTATTATTACAACATTATTGTCAACCACAGTACATGTTTTTGTGTTGAAGAGGTATCTAGTTATTGACAAAATAGTTATTTCACATTTTTAATCCAAGTTTGTTTTAACATGTCTGAATGTTTGGCAGTCCAAATGGATAATGTCAAGAACACAATGTTAAAAATCACAGCTGATTTTACTTCCAATGTGCGTTTCATGTCACGTTGAGTGCATTGAACATGTGGGATAATGTATTCCACACAGTCACCTCTGCTATATACTACTTATTTTGGCAAATTTTAGGTCATCCTTTTATTTAATGCATTATACTGTGCACAGTGTATACTGGAGCAAAAGTAAAAGTAGTGTGGTAGTATGCTGTTCTGGCATTGGCATATTTTAGGAAAACTCCACAGACAGGAATTTTATATTCAGAATTCTTTTACTAAGAAAAGTAGGACAATTTATGGACAAGGACATTTTAAATTAAAATTCTGCAAATAAATGTTACAGAGATAATTATATTCACATTTTAGAAAAATGAATAAATTCTTCTTTATGTAAGAATTTCACATTTCTGCTTTTAAACCATCTGGAATGTCTTGCCATGTTAACATCCATTGTATGCACGGTACTATAAATGTGTTTTTTATTTGTGCTTCAAAAAAACTGCTGGATGAGTCAGAATTATTTTCAAAGCACAAATGTCATAGAGAGATGTAGAGGTGGTATTTAACAGTAGGCTACATCCTAACAGTACAAAAGAGTCAAATTGAATCCTGAACCTCAACAATATTACTTCCTCAAGGTGAGCTCAGCGATAATCATATAACTCTACATTGCTGTAGGAGCAGACAGTTCAGTCTTTGGCTATAAACTGAGGAACGTTAGCTTCTTCAGATCTCAAATCAGATCTTTCGGGTTTTCTCATGGTTTCAGGACTTCAGGGACTGGACTTGATCTCTGAAATGATAAATCTGTTTGGTCTTGATGTCCAAGGGGCAGGATTCATAGAACATTCTTAAGAATAAAATTCTTCTCAACTGCTGTTTTCTTCTTATTTTCTAACTTAAAGACAATACTTTGTATTCCCAAAAAAAATGTTCTTATCTTTTTTCTTAAGATTGTTCTCAAAACAAACAAACAAAAAACAAGTATTCATATGCTTGAAAGAATGTTCTTAAATATCATTGTAAATAAGTTAGGATAACCTCCAACCTGTCTTAAATCCCCAAAGTTAAGATGTTTAATGAAATGATTGGGTTGTTTCAAATATTAAACATTAAAACACAACACTGTAGTCAATTATTAACACTATAGTCATTAAACATAACACTATGGGCGGTGAAGCGCACACCACAGGTGCACTTAGGGCGTGTCTGAATCCACTTTTGCTAGTTTAACGACGGGAAAAATGGTCGGCTTGCCTGGTGCATGGTCTAAAAGGGTTATTCCTATTCTCTTAATGAGTCATGGGTGTTTTTTGGGGCGTAACGTACAATAAACCAATCAGAGTCTCATCCCCCATTACCTTTAAAAGCCAGTTGCGCTGGCAGCATGGTGAATTCACTATTTAAATGGCAGGATCTGCAAGAGGAAAAAATGCTTCTCTTGCCAGGAGACGGATCTGCTGGTGTGCGAGGTTAAAGTGTGTGAGCAGACCGTCTACAGGACAAGCATTTTTATCTTTATGCACACAATAATAATCTTTTACAATGTGATTCTTTTAAAATTTGGCATGTTTGTGTGCTGCTTTGCATCCCTGTGTGTGTGTAATAAGCAAAGTGTATGCACGCTTATAGGTGCTACTATTACTAACGCGCTCTTTATATAACAAAACAAATACTGCGGCACTGACTTTAGATCAGGTTTCAGTTGGTCAATGGCGCAGTCTGTTTCAGTTGCCTCAAAATAGCAACGTGCCAACAATGCACCTGAACACAGCTCGTTTTCAGAAGAGCATGCCCATGGGCGCACAAATGGGTACAAATGCATTTGCTATTTAAACAACGTGGGCGCTGGACGTGAAAATAACTGCGTTGGGGCGAGAAACTAGCAAAAAACACTTTTTGCTGACATAGTGGGCCCTATCATACACCTGGTGCAATGCGTCGCCAGGTGCAATGCGTCGCCAGGTGCGACGCATTGCACCAGGTCATTAATTGTAAGAATCAGAAATTTTTGTATATTCAAGATTATTTTCACACTTTTGGTACAAGATGAAAGTTCTTGATGTGATAGAGAAAACTGGCTAGTCTAAGATAGTCTACTTGTGTTGTTATGAATTGCATAAAACACATTTTGGAACAAAAATATTTTGCTGAAGGAAATGCAAGTGGTGCTTGAAAAGTTGCCATGGATGTTCTGGGTGGTTTCCAGGGCATTGCTTATGCGGTTGCTATGGTGTTCCAAGAGATTTCATCACATTGCTATGCAGCTCCTAGGGTCTTCTAGGTGATTCTAGGTGGTTATTTATTGGCTAAAGTCAATAGATTACATCCTCAAACATCTGTGATATGGTGCTCTCTATAATCTGAAGTCCAAGTGCTTAGAAAAGTATCAACACACCTCTACTCATCAAGCCACACAGTTTGAAGTATCTTTCATAATCGTAGAAGAAACTGGACAAGGTCAATGCTTTTGTATAGATCCCTAAGTATCAGTAGTCTAAACACTGAGATTTCAGCCAAAGTTTCTCAGAGTTCTGTAAACTTACTTTTGCAGTGGGGGCTGCTGTGGGTTGCCAGTAGCATGGATTACTGCTAAGAGGACTTTTGTTCTTGTTTTTGTATTGTAAGCCTGAAGTGGGCTGTTGCATGATTGAGGCACTTTTTTTTAGATGACTTGAGGATGATTGTGATGGAACAACACTGTGAAAATTGGACCAGAAGGAAATAAATGACACCTTAGTAATTCTCTCTTTGCCTCTCCCTTTTTATCTTGTTTCTCAGACTCACTACAGTGATGGAGAGTACATTATTAGACAAGGTGCCAGAGGGGACACGTTCTTTATCATTAGCAAAGGAAAGGTAAGATCTTTTCTGCCACGAAGACAGAACACCACAGAGGTTGCATGCACGAATTCACCCCAGAATGAAAATCCTGTCATCATTTACTCACCCTCATGTCGTTCCAAACCGTTATGCAGCTTTTTTACTTGGAAGTCAAAAGGAAGGAAGGATTTGAAGGATTTTCAAAAGTTTTGGAGGGTCTTCATGCAGCTCTTTTCCATACAATATCTGTCAAGCTCCTAAAAGGACAGAACGCAGTATAAAAAGTATCAAAAAAGTAGTCCATATGAGTTATAATTAGTGCTGTCAACGTTAAAGGTACAATATGTAAAATTTTTGCAGTAAAATATCCAAAAACCACTAGGCTAGTGTTATATATTTTGTCCAGCTGATTACTAACAATATCTCTAATGTTTTCAACTATTCCCATTCTAAACAGTGACACGGGGCAGTGTATTTGCCTGTCAATGACGTCAGTTACCTTTGTTACCGCCTTTACTGACGTAGAAACCACATGACAACAGTGCCGTGGACAAATGCGGAAGTAGTGTCTAGCGTCCAGCAAACCACTAGCTTGCTTCAAGCAGTTCCTTATTTACTTCTTGCACGTTTTATGGTGGATTGTGTTACTTATTTATGGAACATAATTACTGTTTACCATCTGCCGCTGGTTCTGTCGACAAGGACAGCTCCCGTAAACTCATGACCGGAAAAGCGGAAGTGGCGCCGGCGGCTGTGTCATAATAAAAGTCCCGCTGCTCGTGAGGCGTGTGTTGATCAATCGCTCCAGCTCCTCGTTCAGCTCCCGCAACACTCGGTCCTGCTCTGCTTCATTCTACAGTAACGGTAATAATCGCATCCACGAACATGAGTTCTTCCAGACTCCAATCCCTATTCTTTTGCACCGTCCGTTGAGATGGAGACCACATGTCCCAAGTTTCCGCTCTAAAACTTGGCGTCATCAAACTACGCCTTTGTTTTGAATAGGCTTCTAGCGACCTCTAGCGGAAAAAAAATATCACAAATTGTACCTTTAACACATTAACACATGCGATTATTATTATTATTTTTTTTTTTTCAGTTTAATGCGTTAAATATTTTTACGCCATATCCTCACAAGAGCATTCTTGAATGAGTTAAATAAAGCCATAAACGAAAGTAAAGAGCTGAGAGAAAGTGGGACGTGTGTGAGATCTTAAGACAGCAGCTGATGGTGTCTGTCATTGAAGATAATCAAAGAACAAAAGTAACAGAGGAAATTACTCACTGCTTTTGACTAAAGAAGTAAGTGTTTTTATTATTTCCAAAAATATAGGTAGAGACACGTTTTTTTCCCATGAGCCTTTTGGATTTGAGAGCTACAGTGAAAGTGAAGATGTTCAGTGAATAATAACTACATAATTTCCAGTCTGTTCCTTACACAAAGCTATTGACTTAGTTCAGACGACTTGGAATACAAGTCATATAGACTTTTTATGATAGTGTCATGGAGTTTTATTGTTCGATGTTTAGCTTGACAGATGTGGTCACTATGAAATATTGTATGGAAAGAGCTTTTTGTTCTTTCAAAATTTTCATTTTTGCATGAACTTTCCCTCGTCATCATTCACTCACCCAAACCTGTTTAATTTTTTTTCTTCTGCTGAACACCAAAAATATATATTTTGGAGAATATGGGCAACCAAACAGTTGATGGACCCCATTGATTTCCTTAGTATGGACAAAAAAATACTATGGAAGTCAATGTATCTTCTATTGTTTTCAGCAGAAGAAATTCATACAGGTTTAGAACAACTTAATTTTTGCCATTTCTGGTGAACTATAAATCTGAATACATTTCAAAGAAACCTTCATCCTAATACTCTCTCTATTGTTGCTCTATTATTGAGTCATATCATTAGTGTGATGAATGCTGACTTATAACACATGTGAAAGGTAAATAATTTATATTTTAGGAACAAATCAGAGGATACTTCAGTCTTTTAATGATCAATAATCTGTAATTGCAGGTGAACGTGACTCGAGAAGATCAACCCAATGGGACCCCTGTCTATCTGCGAGCATTAGGGAAAGGAGACTGGTTTGGAGAAAAAGCCCTTCAAGGGTAAGAACTTCCTTGAAGCTACTTATACAGTGCTGAAATCACAGCTGGCCGCTGTCCATGTTTACGAAGGCAAGCGCTGACATCAATTATGTGCTCGATGGATCGCTTGCTACAGGGACATGCCTAATGGGCTGTTAACTGAGAAAAATCAAATGCACATCCAAACAAAGCATCTGTTTCGAGTTGTTCAACTTGCTTCATGAATACTTTTTGAATGGAAGTAGAAAGCATTTAAAGTCAACTTAAATTTAATGCACATTCCTTATTCCTGTTTTTTTCAAAAAAAAAAAAAAAAAAAAAAAAAAAATATATATATATATATATATATATATATATATATATATATATATATATATATATATGTATATATGTATATATATATATATATATATATATATATAAATGCAATAACTTTCTCTGCCTCTGAAACAACTTTCTTTTAGTAAGAGGGATTTTTCACCAAAGAAAGTCTTTCTCTATATTTTCTTTCTCCTGTTTAACTCAAAAATATTTCATATTAGTGAAGTAAAGTGAGCCGCAAATGGCATTTCATTTGACTTTTAACCTGATTTGAAGTGGGCTTATATGAAAATGCCTGTCTTATTTGAGACTTTTTTATTTGCAAGGTGGACCCGGGAGTATACAGCGCTTAGGGAGTAGAGCTAATTTGAGGAGAAGATGAGACTGGTTGTGTCTGAACAGTCAGATGCACATCAGATCCTCCCCATCTCATATTTCTCACAGGGTCGGTCGGTTATGAACATCATTCTCTGCCTTATTTCCATATTCCTGCACTATTTCCACAGCTGCAGATTCAATAGAGGCCAACTGCAGGCAGCTTCACTCAGCTTCCATTACGGCTATCGAGTTGTGTTTCAAGTGAAAGTTATTCCTGCTAAGCAAGGAGATGCTTTTCAGGTGTAATTTACACATTTATTTTCACATGATGGTTTTAGATTTTAAACTTTTGCTGTTGCAAAGAATGCAGACAGAACATATACAGCGAGGACCCCTAGTGGAGATCAGAGGAAGTGTGGTTGTGACAAATAACAATCCATTTTATTGTTGTTGTTGGACAATTGCCCTAGTTATTAGTGGTATACGTAGTAAAGGGTTTCTATTTTCTAGGTTTGTATTTTTTTCTTTTTCTATTTGACATGCTTGCATCAGTGCACTTGACTGGTTTTGCACAGTTGTGTTGCGATATTGACCCTGAAAAAGGGGCAAGCTGCTAATGGACCGGAATAAAGAGCCTGCAGATTGCACATGAAATATAAGGTCCGTGCTGGGAAAATTTATATTTGATAGAATTAACTTGAATGAGAAATAGTAGGATATATTGTGGCCACAGGACTCGACTTGATTTTTTTTTTTTTTTTTTTTAATTGTTATATTTTATTTTGAACCCCAAAATTGTGAATGAGTGAATGAAACCTTAGCTACCTAGAGCTGAGAAAATAATCTAGACTTTGTTGTTGTGTAGTTTAATTTTTAGATTGAGTGTTTGTTTTCTAAATGTCTCTTGAATTTCAATGGTTTCATTCTCTCTGCAGCCAGTAATTTACATCAATCAATCAATCAATCAATCAATCAATCAATCAATCAATCAATCAATCAATCAATCAATCAATCAATCAATCAATCAATCAATCAATCAATCAGTAATAATGTTCAATATCTCAAACACCAAGCAAGCACTTTGTTTTTGCTGCACATATGGTGATTATTATGGTAATTGTTTGTTACAAATGATATCAGCTATTTATACACAGATGTTTATAGTTATACACTGTGTGATCTATTGATCAATTGTTACTTTTCTTCTATTCACAAAGCCACCTAGTTAGATGGCTCTTGCTTTGATCTGTGCCCAAGGACGACCAAGTTGATGAGGACTTGTAATATGATGTGTAGTGTATTAGTTTTTGCCTGAAGAGGTTTTACTCCTACAAATGTGTGTTCTTGATCTTCATGTCTTTGATGTCACCTCTCACTCTCAGCTTCAATTAGAACAGAGTTTTGCATTTTTGTTTTGGTCGTTGTTTGTTTAGTTTCTTTTTTTAAGTGGTAGTATGTTTAGCAAATCAATCAGCACTCTACTGAAGTGGATCAAGTCAGTCTTTCATCTTAAACAATATTTTTTTTTACACGTTATGAGTCATGTTTGTGTGATATGGGAGCTGCCGGGGATTTGACTAAGTAACAGCCATAACAATAGCTGTGGTCTTGTGGATTAAAGGCTGCCCACTGCTTTGATGTGCAACAGCTTGTATGCTAAGTAAACTTTCATGTCCCGCTTAAGCAAAACACCTTGTTGAGGCAAAATAATTAATTTGCTTCCAGTTAAGGAGATGTTGATCAGAGCTTAGGATAATTGTCTTCATCTGAAATTTACACACTGGAAGGAAAGTATACAGAACACATTCAGATCAAGGAGCACTTTATGGGTGAATCTAATGAAAACACAATTATCAATTAAATTTAGGCCTATTTTAAGACCATTAAGCTTTTTTGTAATGTGACATTGTTTTCATGACAATTAAACACATTTCCCCATTTCATCATAGCATTACTTTTTAATTTTCTGCTATTATTCTCAAAAGTGAGATTCTCTGTAACACTTTACATTAAGGTTTGATTTGTTAAAGGGATAGTAAATGAAAATTCTATTAATTTCTTTGTTCTGCTGTACACCAAGGAAGATATTTGGAAGATATTTGGTAGAATGTTGATATTTGGAGGAATGTTTGCAACCAAGCAGATCTCATTAAGTTGCAGTTAATAGTTAGTTAATAGTGAGAACTGGACCTAAATTTAAAGTGTGACCAAAAAAAGATTAATAAATGCTGTAAAATGCTGCTAAGTTGTAATTCTGTTTCATCACTGTTAGTTAATGCATTAACTAATGTTAACAAATGAGACCTTATTGTAATGTTATCGATTATCATTAGTGTACATTTCTTGAAAATGGTCTAAAATTGTATACAACCATGACGTATAAATACTTGACATTTTAAATATTTTTTCTCTTTTGCATTGTTAATGAAAATTGGGGATGGAGGGTTTAACTGAATTCCATAAAAACATGTCACAATCCAAAAAAAATCTGTTTGTGATTGTATTAGTTATCTTGTTCCATGTCTTGTATCATTAGCTACTTGTATAGGTGAATAATTTTCATTTACACAATACAAAGTGACTTTATTGAAAGTTCATTTGGTACAGCAAGAATGCATGTGAAAAGACATATATGAAAATATAAATCTCACAGAAATTTAAAAGCATTGCTATATACTTGCCATTGTATTGTTAAACCTCTTTTCCATATTTGAAAGGACTACCATAAATGTATTTTTGGTTGAGCTTACACTATTATTACAATGTTACATTGAAGACCGGTCATGCTTCACAACCGGCACGTTAAACTTGGTTTCAGTTTCTTGGAGAACCTCCTTGTGATACCTTGTCTTTGTCCTGTTATTCTCCCACTTTGATTGACGGCTCTGACCTTTCCCTCATAAACCTTACTCCATACTTGCTGTGATGTGTGCTCACTACATCCAGACTTTGACTGACAGGTGAAACATGTTTGCACTGGCTGGTCTTAACCTCCCTCTGTCTTTGTTTGACTCGAACCTCACCTAATGCTGTCACAGCATTCAAAGACATCCCTCTGCCTCTGAAGTGTGTCGTGGTAATTGAAGGATGTTTCCCTGTGCTGGACTTTCTCAGTGGCAGTTTTAATCCTCATGTGCGATTGATGTGATAAGAGTAGCTGTGATGTGAATAGCATAAGACTGGTGTAATAATCACTTTAGGTGATATCATTGGACCTCATTCGCAAGCTGCGGCACCTCCAATATGTTCTGTCTCAATGGGAGTTATCTTTTTCCCAGTTGTACTGGGAAATATCGTATCTAATGAGAACGAGTTTGAGGCATTTGAATTTTATGCAGATGGGTCTCTAGACAGCAGACACTAATGACACCCTAAACATAGACTTGTCCACTGGAAAGTGAATATTCACAACAGCATGGTGCTAATTGGAGACCCATATGTCAAAGTTGAGGATGAGGGTGGCATGTCACAGGGATTGATTTTGTTGCCCAAGTTTTTGTTATATAAAGGTCACATTAAAACTGGAAACATTTTACCTTTTTATAATTTATTTATTCTACTTTTCAAATGCTTAAAAGCCTTGTCCCATACCAAGAGTTTTAGTCTTAAAATATAAAAAAAATCACACAAATGTTAATTATATATTTAAAAGTGTGTACTTTTGTAACACGCCATGACTGTGTGGATGTGGCAGGCAATTTACAGGCTATTTATGGTAATTGTGCATAAGTGGTGTACTGTCTGCAGCTGGTTTTGTTGATATCCTTGTAATGTTGCTAAACAAATCAGTTATTTAAAGAACAATCAATGTAATTGTAAAGATGCAACAAGATTTTTGTAGTTTGTTTTAGTGGTGCTTGCCTGTTTAAAACTCACTGCCACAATGTAAGGGGCTGTCAAGGAATTGTTATGCAGTCACAGGTGCTCTGAGTGGTTTTTTATGTGTTGCAGTTGCTATGGAGTTTAAAAGCCACACAATTTGAGGTATTATTTATGTCCTTAGCACAAATAGGGTGAGCTGCATCATAACATTTAACTGAAATTTTAAAAATGTGATGCTTTGAGCATTGTTGAGAGGATTTGTAAACACCTCTGATTGGCCATTGTGTTCACGGCTCATCAGATATGTCTGTGATTGGCTTCAATGATCAACGCTTCGAAAATGCTTTTGTCATTATCGCACATGCCTTTATTTAAATTCAGAACTGCTGTGATACGTTCAAACTCCAACGTAATAAAACGTTGCCATATTCACATTAATCTGTTCCGGAAAAAAAACGAAACACGCTTTTAGCGCCACTCACTGGACATTTCACTTTGAAACTGTCGCGAAACGTTCACGAGACAACGTATTTTGCATTTTGCAAAACTCTTGACACAGGGATGTTTTTCTAATGAGCCTGGGCTGGTAAATAGTCATCAATTATGCTCTTCACCGAGCGCTTAGACACACACGTGTTTGAAAGCAGCCGTCTATCACGGATCAGTCCGCTGACAGATGCCTGCTTTCAAATGCTCTTGCTCCCACTTTCAAAACGCTTTCAAATTCAAACACTTCCGCGTGCTTTCAAATCCTCCCGTGCGTTGATCATTGTAGCCAATCACAGACATATCCGAATAGCGCGTCAACACAACAACCAATCAGAGGTGTTTACGAATCCACTCAACATCACTCAAAGCATCACATTTTTAAAATCTCAGTACCGATTGGTACCGAAGTCGGTACTTTTGACAACTGTATCTTGTATTATATTTAATCAGTCATAAGTCATAAAAATATAAAAAAACATAAGTTAATGAATATGATATTGCACTACAGGGAAGGTTTTCAGAGACTTGTTTGATTTATGATAATATTAAGCAACCTAGGCTCGATGGACAAAAAAATGTGCTTCTGCCTACATTTTTGCAGAACGCCACAAGTGTACAAAAATTTTACTTCAGTTTCCTGCTGAAATGAACACTAGTGGCAGTAAAACACTAACAACATTAATTCCTTTTTACATTAATTGTGATTACAGGAGCAAATTATCGTTTAATAAAGACTTTTTTTGCAAGGTTCCTTGAACAATACTATGTTTTGGGCTTAAAACACTTTTACCATAGTGCATGATTTACAAACTAATTCATTTTGACATTTGCACATAATCAGCTCCATATGTATGTATTTTTTAACATAGTAAACTTGCTTGGTAGCTTACCTGTTACAGCCCTGTACTTGTGATGTGGAGCACTCAGGTATGAATAACAATAAAATATGTCAAAATTTTGTAGATGCAAGCTAAAATGGCATGGTAGTTTCAGTAATGTGTTTTTTTAGGGTAGGGTTTTGTGTAGGTGGTTTGTCATTTTCAAACACAGTATTAACCTTTTAGCTTCACTCACCAGACTTTTCATTTCTGAATTATCGTGATACGTACAACAACCAATGTAACAAATCACTCCCCCATTTACGTTTCGGATAAAACTGAACCTGCTTTTAGTGCCACTCACTGGACATTTCACTTTGAAAGTGGCACGAAACATGCAAGAGGTAAATATCATTTTGCAGAAATGTCACCACAGGAATGTTTTTCCAGTGAGCTTGGATTGAGAGTTAAGAGGCACTTCCTGTTTGTGTGGGCAATCAGCATTCCCACCTGGTCATTGTGAATTGGCTTTGTGCAGCTGCCTGGAGCTGTCATCCAGAATTCTGGTTTACACCATTCATAACACACACACGCATGCGCACACAGGCACACACACACACAAACAGGCGCACCTATCTTAGTGGGGTCTCTCCATAGGCGTAATGGTTTTATTCTACAAACCATACTTCCTATCCCCCTACCCTACCCATATCCCTAAACCTAACCATCACAGGAAACATTCTGCATTTTTACATTTTCAAAAAAACATCTTTTAGTATGTTTATTAATCCATTTCCCTCGTGGGGACCGCTGGCTGGACCCCACAACGTAGGTGATCTCAGGTTTTTATTACATTGTGGTCCCCACGATGTAATATAAACAAGAACACACACACACACACACACACACAGAGGGTCACTAAGAGGAGAATCTATGCCATCATCCCTCTTGTAGACATGAGCACCTTTCACCCAGCATTTCCGGTAAATTACCAGAATGATTTTGTAAATACTCAAATATGCTGTTCACACAAGCAAGGCCTTCTGGCTTTTTACCGGTAAGAGACCAGATCTTTAAAGTTTAGCCGTTTTGTACATTTGCGCACATGAGTTTCACTATCGGTACAATTTAACAAATATTTTTGATGTCTGAGTGACAGCCATAAGGGGATGATTAAACAGAACGGGTTTTTATTCTTAAAAACATGAGACACACATAATAGTTTCCAACTGCAGATCCACAGCGCTGAAGGCTGGGTCTTGAGCTCTACACACTGAAAAAGCTGCAAGACATGGCGCCACAGTCAAGATGTCAGTCTAGCGAATATTTACATAGAAAATTTATTAAAAAGCAGCGGAGATTACTGTAATCAGGGTGGAGTAATCACATCATCTCCATGAGAACTTTTTGATTAGCCCAAAGTAGTCTTCTTACGTCTGCGTGTTACATGCTCATACCGGTAATCTTCATTCTGCGTTCACGCACAGCGTCATACTGGTAATTTACCCATATCTATCTATCTTTATAACTTCCCTTACTGGTAAATTGCCAGAACCAATTTACCGGTATTTTTGAAAAGGTCCTGTTCACACATTATCTCTTACCAGTATATGTGAAAGGGGCTATAAACTTGACTTCCTGTGAATGTTTGTCAGACTGCAGGGAAGAAGACTCTAGTGACACAGAGGGCAATCCTGCTGAGTAGTGCCTCAGAAACTGTTGTGTGCCATGTGTGCTTGCGTTCTGAGAAACCTTACAGCGACAAATGTTTGGGTTATGCTGTGCCATGCGGTGAAAAATGTGTAATAATAATTGCTGATGATTAACATTGTTTCATTTGACACTGATTAGGAAGAATCGGTGTTCTGTGGATGCTAATTTTTCTGAAACAGTATAATAGATCTTGATTGTTTCTCTTTTATTAGGTGCATTTACATGATCAGTTATAAACAGTGCATTTCATTGTAATGAAATAGTAATCACAATCTTACCAATCAACCAATTAAGTTTGGAAGCATGTATATGGAGTTTGCCCACGGCACAATAATACCATTTTGAGCATGGAGGAATGTCACAAACATAAAGTGCAGCAGCTATAGCAGTACTGTATAAATACATTTTTATACAGTAAATTTATTTTTGTAGAAATGTGTTACATGTAAACTGAAAATGCATAGCTTGCTTGTCATGGAAGAGCAATAGGATGATATGTAAGAATGTGTGGTGGTATTAGAGGAAGATATAATAGAGTTTGTAAAAATGAACAAGCACCTGTGAATTTTTAGTTTACATGTAACATTTCTACAAACATAAATGTACTGTATAATTAAAATGTTTTTTTATATACTACAGTATTGATTTTTCCAGAACATTTTTACCTACTGTTTAAATCTGTATCTAAAAAGCTGAACACTGAACAATAAGTGGTCACAGCAAGGTTTGTTGTTTGTTGGGGTCCCCTTGAAACATTCCTGTTGTGGTCTGTGCAATTTGCAGGGCGTTTCTGTATTTGGTTGCATTGTGAGTATTTACAGAGCAATTCTGTATTTAGTTGCACTGTGAGCATTTGCAGTAATTTTCTGTATCTGGTTGCATTGTGAGTATTTGCAGAGCGTTTGTGTATTTGGTTGCATTGTGAGTATTTGCAGGGTGTTTCTGTATTTGCATTGTGAGTATTTTCAGAGCATTTCTGTATCTGGTTGCATTGTGAGAATTTGCAGAGCATTTGTGTATTTGGTTGCATTGTGAGTATTTACAGAGCATTTCTGTATTTAGTTGCATTGTGAGTATTTGCAGAGCGTTTGTGTATTTGGTTGCATTGTGAGTATTTACAGAGCATTTGTGTATTTGTTTGCATTGTGAGTATTTGCAGGGTGTTTGTGTATTTGTTTGCATTGTGAGTATTTGCAGAGCGTTTGTGTATTTGTTTGCATTGTGAGTATTTGCAGAGCGTTTGTGTATTTGTTTGCATTGTGAGTATTTGCAGAGCGTTTGTGTATTTGTTTGCATTGTGAGTATTTGCAGAGCGTTTGTGTATTTGTTTGCATTGTGAGTATTTGCAGAGCGTTTGTGTATTTGGTTGCATTGTGAGTATTTGCAGGGTGTTTCTGTATTTGCATTGTGAGTATTTTCAGAGCGTTTCTGTATCTGGTTGCATTGTGAGAATTTGCAGAGCGTTTCTGTATTTGGTTGCATTGTGAGTATATGCAGAGCATTTCTGTATTTAGTTGCGTTGTGAGTATTTGCAGTACTTTTCTGTTTTTGGTTGCATTGTGAGCATTTGTAGCACATGTGATGTCAAACTAATGAAGATGCTTTCTTAATTTTTAAGTTTTCTTCAGTTGCAACGCTTTGAGCTCTCTTTCGACCACCATAGCATTGGCCAATTTACTGACGCAATAACTAGGTTCTGAAGCATGAATTAAATGTTTTGGGTGAGTTAATACCTTTTGCCAACATGCAATAGAGTTCTGAAGTTCCAGCAAACAGTTGTCACAATTTAACTTACAGTTTAGAGAATGTTATGACTGTTTCAAAGAATGTGCCACAGCGATGGAGAAAAATTGTAAATGATATCATGCTGTTCAGTAATTTTGGCTGTGTATGATTGAAATAAATTCTTTGTGTCCCCACAGAGAAGACATCAGAACAGCTAATGTCATCGCGGCTGAAGCTGTCACCTGCCTCGTCATCGACAGAGAGTGAGTTTTGTGTGTGTACTGATGCTGTGAAATTTGATTAGTCTTTCATCTGTTCCACTGTGTGCTCACTAAATTACTGCTGCTAATTTCTAATGACCTCTCACGACTTTCACTGCGGCAAGTCGGGGTAGTTTACGCCAGTTAACTTCGGGGAAAGAAATCTTCTCGTTTGCCATCCTTAGACAGCAGACTGTCAGGAAACAAACTATGTCCTCATTTGAGTAGCACAGCATGTGATAGAACAGTGGGGACACAATGCCTTGCTGCACAGCAGGGCTCGCAAAACCTCCTCTCGTCCCTATAGACATCATACTCCAGAGACTTTGATTTTCCTTCAGTCTGAGGAAGCGATAAAATAAGCAACCCCTCATGCAGAATGACTTTCACTCTCACTGCAGGAAATCACCCATTATCTCAGTCCTATCATCAATCAGAGGGTTTATGGTAATGCTCATTTAGAGACTCTTTATATTGTGTGCTAGCTGACCTGTGATCAGTGGGGGATTTTAACCACAGTTTCATGCAGCTGATTCTCTGTAGGATTATAGTGAAACAGTGATGCTTTCTGAAGCGAATCATGCATTTCCTGCAAAACTTTATAAAGTAAAATAACGAGCTTCCAGCATGACAGCCATATGCATTCAACGTACGTCCAAAAAGCGTTAAGTTCCGCAACGTAGTGCACAATGCCATGCGGTTCTACACTATGCCATGATGTACTACGCTATGTCCTACTCTATAACACATAGTACATCATGTCATTGTGTCATTTGGTTCTCTGACTGAAACAAAAATGATCGACTTTAAATAGAGTACATCTCAGTGAAATAGTGTTTTAATGGCAGAAATATAAGTATATGTGAGTGACATTCATGGGTTCACACCCCCAGAACATTTCTGCTATAATTCTGGGACTTCACTGGGGACTGTGCTAAGAATAGCCTGCATCATGAAATAGGTCAGCAGTTCGGTGATATAAAGTCATTCACACTTTAAATGTCCATCAAAACATTATTATGGCTCAGGTTACTGGTGTCCTGCCTGACCTCAGCTGCCAAGACTTAAAAGACTGCATAAATCATGGTAACATCAAACGAAACAATGCCATTAGGATTTAAAGCTTGTGATTAATCCTATATTTCAGCTCTGAATCATAAAATAATTTTTCCCCTTTTAGTTTCAATGTTTCATCAGAGTTCTAACAAAAATATGAGATAATGTGAGAATTCTCTGGTGGATGAGTCACATCCTGAAGCCCAGCAGCTATAGTAATGAACACTATTACTGGTTCCCTCTCATGTCTAAATCTCTTATCCTGTAGCAACCTAGGCAATCTCTAATTTAATAAGAGGACAGGGGAAAAAAAGTACTTTTTTTGCATGGTGCTAAGGGGTGACATATTTTAACCACTGGCGAGCTATGACATTAGATGTCCGTATGCACTGTAAAACTCAATAAGTTCAGAATACTCAAAACATTTGAAGAAACATATTACCTCAAAACATTTAAGTAAACTAACTAATTTTTTTTTTTAAGTTAGTCAAACTTTTTTGTGACAAGTGGGGTGGGGCTGAGAGCAGTAGAAGCGGATCAAGGCCAGTGTGGTGCACAGATGTCTCTCATTAACAATCACATCATCGGCATCCCTTCGCTCCCACAGTTCTCAGCTTCGCCCCCAATCTTAATGTTAATTACATAGTTCATTTACATAAACATCACATTCAGATCTTGGTTAAATGTTAGATAGCACATAACACATGCTATTATAACTATCAAAGAGACCGTCATTACAAAACCCTACCCTAGAAAACTAACATAACAGAACCCAACATAACACAACATTAAACACTAACTTATGTCTCCCTATATTAATCTGTAAAAAACACAAAATAATACATAATTTCAACATTTATTTATTCAGTCTGACACAAAGAATGCTGGTAATTAGAAATCTGCTGCAACTCAACTCAGTCATATTAAGTTCAGCTTACTACAATGAAATTTCAAGTTCACGCAACATTTTTCTATTAAGTATAGTGAACTTTCATTATTATTTGAGTGAAACAAACTCATTTCATTTCATTAATTCCACTGTTCGATTTTATAGTGTGATGAATAAACTATTAAAAGTAAAAGACATTATAAAAAAAGAAAATATAGTTTGATTCAAGTAAATACTTATATACTTTGTTTTTCCACTGAGTATGACTTGGTGGACCAAATAAACCAGCATGTCTGTTTGGCAGAGATTATAGGCTTAACATCCTTGGCAAAAGTTTGCTTTTATAATTATTGTTTTAGAAAATATTTATTTGAAAGCTTTTCTTTTTTTCAGAATATAGACAACATAATTGTTCATAATGAAATTTCCATGTGTTTGAAATCATATACAGTGCTTAGCGTAAAGGAGTACACCCCCTTTGAAAAGTAACATTTTAAACAATATCTCAATGAACACAAAAACTATTTCCAAAAAGCTGACAAGACTAAGTTTTATATAACATATGTCTAACTTTTAACATGAAAGAAAGGCTAATAATATAACTTAGAGAACAAAGTTTTCAGTTTTACTCAAATTAGGGTGATGCAAAAATGAGTTCACCCTAATGAAAGTCTTTGGAGCAAAGCTAAATTTTAGACTACAAATGTCTAATTTAACAAGAATTCAACCACACGTGAGTCTAATTATTCATTACACAGGTGTCCAGCAGACAGCTGACTATGAGAAAGAAAATAATTTCTTTACACCAGAAAGGTGAAGCTACAAGAAGATCAGCAAAGCTTTACTTATCAGTCAGAATACTGTAGCAAAAATGGTACAAAAAGTTTAAAAAGATGGAACTGCAACCATCTCACAGAGAAGTCCAGGTCGTCCACGGAAGTTAACACCTCAATAGGAGAGTCTTCTGAAGAGAAGAGTTGAAGAAAATCGGCATGCAGGTTCACTGCAGTTATCTAAAGAAGTAGAAAGCCAAACTGGGCTGACTATTTCCCGTGACACAATACGGCGTACACTGCAGAGGAATGGCATGCATGGGTGCCGTCCACGAAAGAAGCCTTTCCTAAAGCCCAGGCACAAAAAAGCCCACCTATAGTTTGCCAGGGCCCATGCTGACAAAGATGAAGACTACTGGGCTCTATACTCTGGAACTGATGGCTTCAAAACTGTATGGCGTCGCAGGGGAAAACAAAGAAGAATGCATGGTGCCTATACAGTGAAACCTGGTGGTGTCAGTGTCCTTCTGTGTAGCTGCACGAGTGCTGCTGGTGTCGGGGAGCTGCATTTCATTGATGGCATCATGAATTCACAGATCTACTGCTCTATACTGAAAGGGAAGATGCTACCTTCACTCCGTGCCCTTGATTGTCATGCACATTTTCAACATCTAAGGCCACTGTTGGATTTCTGAAGAAGAACAGGGTGAAAGTGATTCAGTGGCTCCTGATCTGAACCCAATCGAACACCTATGGGGAATTCTGAAGTTGAGCATCACTCTCCATCCAGCATCCAGTCTCTAAAAGATCTCATTCTTGAAGAATGGAAAAAGATAGATGTTGCCAACTTGTTCATTCCATGCCTAGAAGACTTGGTGCTGTCATTAAAGATCATGGAGGCCAAAAAAAAGTACTAGATGTAGCAGTTTTTGTTGTGGGGTGTACTCATTTTTGCATCACCCTAATTTGAGTAAATTTGAAAAATGTGTAATCTAAGTTATATTATTAACCTTACTTTCATGTTATAAGTTAAACAGATGTTATATTAAACTTAGTCTTGCCAACATTTTGGAAATAGGTTTTGTGTTCATTGAGATATTGTTTAAAATGTTACTTTTCAAAGGGGGTGTACTCATTTACACTGAGCACTGTAACTTTGTTTTTTCAAGGAACTCCCTGCTGTAACGTCTCCCAGCCTCATGGCATAAAGGGGTTGATTTTTATTAAAATCAACACATTTCAACATTTCTCCTCATTGTTGTATGAAAATCACATTATACTGTCTTGGTAACCTTTGTATACCCCTACTACTATTGAAATGCCTTTTGTGTAGATATTTTAATATATCCTTCCTTGTCCCAGACCCAGACCTTAGAAGCAAAACCAGCTGCTCTGTGTGTGTGAACTCAGACACATTCTGCCTTACACACCAAGCCACAGATGCTTTCCTTCAAATGATGATGGATGACTGGAAGGTTAATGGGATGAAACGCATTTGGGATGTACTGTGTTTGTTCCTAAATGATAATTGTTTGTTTATCCAGTACCATAGGTTCTAACATGACACATTTTATTTCACTAAGGTGTTTAATCTAACATTTCCCTAAAAATTCACCATTGCAGAGTTTCTCAAACCTTTTTGGAAACCATAGATGCCTTATAAACCTTATCATTCGCAGACCCCCAACATATGTTTAAAGCATTGCAAATGACATAAATCAGCCTCTTTTTTTTATCAGATACAATCAGCTTTCCAACAACATTTTTTTCTTTCAGTAGTTTTTTTGTCAGTGTTGCCAATTATACAAATTGTCATTCATTCATTCTCGACTGGTCCCCCAGAATGGACTTTCTCCATTCTGTCACCTGATTTATTGTTTGGGTTCCTTGCCACTGTCGCCTCTGGCTTTCTTAGTTGAGTACACTTAATATTCAACAAGGTCTGACTGCACTGACTATTTTGATGTGAGATGAACTTACAGCACCCTTTTCTGCAGAGCTGCTTTATAGCTGAATTGAACTAATTTAATAACTGATGATCTTTAAAACCAGGGCTTGACATTGATATCCAGCAACCCACCAAATGTGGGTAGATTTCAGCAGTGGCGTGGAACGCAGTCAGTCCTATCTGAAATCTGAAATAATAAACAAGTGCAAAGTAGTGTTGTCAAAAATATCGATGTAGTGTTGTCAAAAATATACTGCATATGAATTTCGGCTTGGGATTGCCTATATTGTGCATAGTTTTACTCATTCCTGCAGATTTTGTTCTCACACACAAAGAGTGCGCACCTCTCAGTACTAAATTGAGTTATTTTTCATTGCTTATTTGCACTTAAACAGTCAAATAAACACAAAATAATGTCAAAATGCCGGTCTTGGTGAGTTAGTTGTTTTAAAGGGTTAGTTCACCCAAAAATGAAAATAATGTAATTTATTACTCACCGTTCCACACCTGTAAGACCTTCGTTAATCTTCGTAATGCAAATTAACATATTTTTGTTGATCTGATGGCTCCGTGAGGCCTGCATAGGGAGCATTAACATTTCCTCTCTCAAGATCCATTGATGTTCTAAAAACACATCTAAATCAGTTCATGTGAGTACATTGGTTCAATATTAATGTTATAAAGTGACAAGAATATTTTTGGTGCGCCAAAAAACAAAATAACGACTTATATAGTGATGGCCGATTTCAAAACACTGCTGTCGAATCAGTGGTTCGGAGTGCCAAAGTCACGTGATTTCAGCAGTTTGGCAGTTTGACACGCGATCATGATCATGAATCATGATTCGACACAAAAGATTCATAACGCTCCAAAGCTTCTTCTTGAGAGAGGAAATGTAATTGCTGGCTATGCAGGCCTCACTGAGCCATCAGATTTCAACAAAAATATCTTAATTTGCATTACGAAGATTAACGAAGGTCTTACAGGTGTGGAACGGCATGAGGGTGAGTAATAAATGACATTATGTTTATTTTTGGGTGAACTAACCCTTTAAGTTAACGTAAACAGTAGAAAGGTGTGTCAGGTCTTAAAGTGACAACAGAAACATGCAGCAAATACTCAACATGCAGCTAAAACAACCAAATACAGAAATTATGAGATAATAAAAATATCTATATGGCAGTTTTCCCCCATGATATCAATGTCAAAATTGTGGCCAGTGAAAATTTTGAGTGGCTAGTAACTTTGGAAAACCACTATCCGTAGTGACTGGTGAACAAAAAAGTTAATGTCAAGCACTGTTTACAATGGAACTGAATCAACACTGAACTGACAGATCAATGACACTTTTTTTCTCTTTAGAGTTGCTTTACAGCCATATTGAATTCTGTTAGCACCACCACTGAATCATTATTTTCCTGCTGATCACTTTAAAGCTGTTTTGAAAAGATCTGCATTATAATGCACTATAAAAGTCAAGGTGACTTGACTGTCTGTGTGTGTGCGCGCGCGTTTTTGTGTTTTATGAGGATATTTGTATAATGACATGGGTATTACACTGGTATTACGATGTAAACATGAAATATGAGGGCATTTCATGAGTCCTCATATTTAAAATAGCTTTAAAAACATATTAAACAATGTTTTATTAAAAGTGTAAAACTGCAGAATGTTTTCTGTGATGGGTAGGTTTAGGAATAGGGGTAGAGGGATAGAATGTACAGTTTTTACAGTATAAAAACCATTACGCCTATGGAATGTCCTCACTTTGATAGCAAAACAAACCTGTGTGTGTTATTTCCTATATATATATATATATATATATATATATATATATATATATATATATATATATATATATATATATATATATATATATATATATATATATATATATATATATATATATATATATATATATATAATGTATATATGAAAGTAATCATTTGATATTGTGTTCATGTTTGCAGCTCCTTCAAACACTTGATTGGAGGCCTGGACGATGTCTCAAACAAAGGCTATGATGATGCTGGTACCAAAGCAAAGTAAGTCTGACACTCAACATCTTCTGATAATGTAATTAGACTATAAGAAGTTCTGTACACTAAATTGTGATTCAGTCAAGGATATTGCATTCAGAAAGTCAGCCTTATGCTAAAGTGCTCTAAATGTCTTGAAATGCTCCATAATGGCAAAAGATAAGACAACACACTCCCTTTATAAAACACCTTTGTCTGTGATAATTAAATCTCATCTATAATGAGTTCGACCATGTGGTGTATGATGCAGGTCCATACAAGGCAGAAACTAATTGGTTTGTGTCTTTCATTTGATTTGCATGTCTGGCTGCGGCCCTGACCTCCTTGTGGCTATAATTATCTGAGCTGGACAGGTTTTCAGGAATGAGTAACCCAATATGACCAAATACATTATAGTTCATGTGGTCTACACTAACTAAGTGATCTAAGAGCGCCCTCATGTGGACATACCTAGACATACTATATCCAGTGGTAAACAAATTGTAGGCCAATTAGAATCTTGTCAGTTGTAAAATACCATTTGATTTTGATTATATACTCGTTGTTTTTAAGTTACTGTGCAGTCTAAAAACAGTTCAACAATGCATGCAATGTGTTATATCTGATCATAATTAATTAGTGTAACATTTTTATAAGGTGCCTTTTGCCTGTGCAAAACTCTATAGTATATTAAACTATATTACATGCAGGTAACTTGTGCAAAATATGAAGGGGTGGTTTCAATATGCATAAAATTATATAGCTGCATATTGTTGATGAGCTCTAGCTGTAAATAGATGCTGTATTAGATGTGTGTTAAATGAAGAGAGTGCATGACATGTGGACGAGTTGAGATTGAGACTAAAAATCTGTCATCCTTTAATCCCCTAATCTTGTTCCAAACCTGTATGACTTTCTTCCATGATACACAGAAAGTGAAATTAAGACATGTTACATTAAAACAGGTTGAGTCAGATTTGATTATGTTGTAGTGTTCCTCACTATTGGGCCTGTCCAAATACCCACACTTGAAGTCTATGCACTTGACCGTCTTGTCTACTTACATGACGTATTTCCTGGATTTGACCCAAGTGTTCAAGTGGACATGAAGACCGCAAGTGTGGTAATCAAAAAGAAGTCGAAAAAGAAGTTTTGATTACCCAATGTTAATTGTCAATATTTTGCACTTTAAAATAAACTTCATCTGTTTGGTAGTCCATATATGTAACAATTTAATTGTGGTGCTTCTAATTAAGTGATAAAAAGCAGTTGCATTGTTTTATAAACTATGCATACTCATTTCTGCATCAATTAAATGTGCAAAATGTAATATCTGAAAAAAAAAAAAAAAAAAAAAAAAAAATGGTGACGCACAAGTCCTGAAAAGTGAAATCAAAGCACCTTGATCACCCCCAGGTGGTTGGTCCCTGTATAGGTCTTAAACCCCACCCTCTCTATGTAATTTAATGGGACATCAGACAAACTTAGCAATTAAATTTCACTTCAAATATTTTTTTTCCAAAAATGGTTTCAGTCATTTTTTGTAGTTTTTTTTTACACTGATTTAAGTTCAAGTGTTTTTTTTTTGTTTTGTTTTGTTTTTTTTTAAATAAGTTTGTTTTAGTTAGTTATTTGATGCTATAAAAATGGGGGCATGACGTCATGATTGACAGCTGTGATTGACAGCTTCTCTGAGTGTCACTGAGGCACCAGCTGACTTTTTTTCATGATTTTCGGGAGGAGATTGGAGCTTTTTAGATTTACTAAACAGGGCAAATTAGCGTGAGACCACAATCCCATAAAAACACAGATGGTAGTGGAAAGTTCTGCAGGTGATTTACTGACTATACGCAAATTAAAGAACACAGACGCAGCTCATTTCCATTATGAGCAACGGAATCCAAAATGGGTTAAGACATGCATTTTGGGGGCATTAATTAATGATGCAGATACCAGTCAATTAACTACTGCAAATCTTAGTAAATCATGTTTTATTTAAAAACTCTCTTCCCATAAATTTTACGTCTGAAATTACTCCTACAAATGCATACGAAATAAGGTCAGCTGCAAAAATAACAGTCCACGTCTTTTTATCCCTAATTTTCTTTATTAAAGAGGATTTGCCCTTGCACAAGGCCTATAGTGTTAAAAATGGGACTCATATTATAGTTCTCCAAACTGCACAGTCCAAACACTGACATTAGACAGTGGTCTGATGTTGAAATCCAAGGTTATTTAGGTCAGTGAACAAGCAGTCAGCTTAAAGGAAGAATGGCACCTGCAGTGACACCAACATCTCTAACTGTCATAACTGCAACTGTCATAAACTTCTTCTATGGTCACATGCGTTGATGAGCATGCACTGTATGGTGGTCTTGTTGCCATGGCGGCATGTGTATTCAGCACCTCTGTTCTCATTAGAGCATCAGGAGTCTCAAGTGGTGAATACACAGAGTATTATGAAGTTGTGTTAATGAAATGCACTGTCCACACAATAGCAAGTGTCTAAACAACCTCTATCACCTGAGAGAATTATGTTACATTCATTAGTTACTAGGATACTGGTCTTTGGCTTGATATGCATATGTGCAAGTGTGCTTTATACATATAGACTGTTCTCTTTTGCAATTTGTACATTTGGATATTTCAGAAATAGTGATTTTTTGTCTTGCATTTGATAGGGCTTAGTAGTGCAGTGCAGAATCTTTATTACTTGTTGTATCGCTAATATTTATCTCAACATTGTATTGATATTTCAGAGCCAAATTTGTTAGCTATGTAAAATAATCAAGCACAAGCTCATAATACACTGTCATACTGATTTTTTTTTCTAAGTAGTCATGTCATATAATAGTAATTATTGTAATACTTCACATTAAAACAAAAAAATCCTGTTCAAAAGTTAATCAATACTTTTACTGAGCAATGATGCATTAAATTGATCAAAGGTGACAGTAAAGACTTTTACATTGTTGTGCATATACAAACCCAATTCCAAAAAAGTTGGGACCTGTGAATAAAAACAGAATGCAATGATGTAGAAGTTTCAAATTTCAATATTTTATTCAGAATACAACATAGATGACATATCAAATGTTTAAACTGAGAAAATGTATCATTTTAAATAAGTTGATTTTAAATTTCATGGCATCAACACATCTCAAAAAAGTTGGGACAAGGCCATGTTTACCACTGTGTGGCATCCTCTCTTCTTTTTATAACAGTCTGCAAACGTTTGGGGACTGAGGAGACAAGTTGCTCAAGTTTAGGAATAGGAATGTTGTCCCATTCTTGTCTAATACAGGCTTCTAGTTGCTCAACTGTCTTAGGTCTTCTTTGTCGCATCTTCCTCTTTATGATTTGCCAAATGTTTTCTATGAGTGAAAGATCTGGACTGCAGGCTGGCCATTTCAGTACCCGGATCCTTCTTCTACACAGCCATGATATTGTAATTGATGCAGTATGTGGTCTGGCATTGTCATGTTGGAAAATGCAAGGTCTTCCCTGAAAGAGACGACGTCTGGGTGGGAGCATATGTTGTTCTAGAACTTGGATATACCTTTCAGCATTGATGGTGCCTTTCCAGATGTGTAAGCTGCCCATGCCATACGCACTCATGCAACCCCATACCATCAGAGATGCAGGCTTCTGAACTGAGCGCTGATAACAACTTGGGTTGTCCTTGTCCTCTTTAGTCTGGATGACATGACGTCACAGTTTTCCAAAAAGAACTTCAAATTTTCTGACCACAGAACAGTTTTCCACTTTGCCACAGTCCATTTTAAATGAGCCTTGGCCCAGAGAAAACGCCTGCGCTTCTGGATCATGTTTAGATATGGCTTCTTTTTTGACCTATAGAGTTTTAGCCAGCAACAGCAAATGGCACGGTGGATTGTGTTCACCGACAATATATTCGTGAGCCAATGTTGTGATTTCCATTACAGTAGCATTCCTGTATGTGATGCAGTGCCGTCTAAGGGCCCGAAGATCACGGGCATCCAGTATGGTTTTCCGCCCTTGACCCTTATGCACAGAGATTGTTCCAGATTCTCTGAATCTTTGGATGATATTATGCACTGTAGATAATGATAACTTCAAACTCTTTGCAATTTTTCTCTGAGAAACTTAGCCAATATTTGGCATGACATTTCAAAATGTCACGCTTTCAACATTTGATATGCTATCCATATTCTATTGTGAATAAAATATAAGTTTATGAGATTTGTAAATTATTGCATTCCTTTTTTATTCACAATTTGTACAGTGTCCCAACTTTTTTGGAATCGGGTTTGTGTGTGTGTATTAGCAATAAATCATATTAGAATGATTTCTGATGGATCATGTGACTCTGAAGACTGGAGTAATGATGCTGAAAATTCAGCTTTGCATCACAAGAATAAATTACATTTTAAAATATATTCAAATAGACAATAGTTGTAAATTGTAATACTATTTCACATTACTGTTTTATTCTATCTCTGATCAAATAAATGCAACCTTGGTGAACATAACATACTATTTTCTAAAACATAAAAAACATGATAATAATAATAATAAAATAAATAAATAAATAAAAATCATTCAGACCCCAGGCATTCAGACCCCTGACTAATCTGCAGCATGTAAAATTGTTACTGACTTGGACTGGTGACAGCAGACTTCAGACTTGGACTCAAAAACTTGGCAGAATGTCTGGCAAATAATTTGACGGTTGGATCTGAGGTTACCCCAAAAGTTGCTCCATGTTGGTTTGGCTGCCATGCTGAGCACACTGATAAGGCAGATGACATTTCACACTATGTTGGAACAGAAAAATGAGTACACTATGTTCTGTCCTCTGCAATAGGGCAGACACATCGACCTTTTGCCATCAGTCAACAAATACTTAAGGCCCTGATATACTCACAACAAAGGTTTTTTTTTTTTTTTTTTTTTTTTTTTTCGTTCATACTGCTGGAAGTGGCGTTTAGATGAATATGTAAATATCTGCTTAACATTTTCCTTTCAATAACAAAATAAACACAACAAAAATGACAGCGGTGAGAAAACAGCTGTTAAGAAAGCATCTGATCATAGTGACGTGTATATGATTGCATGAGCTCTGCAATTTAGCACTCCAGTCACATCATGACATGTTTATTAATATAACGTTATACAATGGATTGTTTTAAAGGGGATCTATTATGCCACTTTTCACAAGATGTAATATAAGTCTCTATTGTCCCCAGAATGTGTCTGTGAAGTTTCAGCTCAAAATACCCCACAGATCATTTATTATAGCTTGTCAAATTTCCCCCTATTTGGGTATGAGCAAAAACACGGCGTTTTTGTGTGTGTCCCTTTAAATGCAAATGAGCTGCTGTTCGCGGCCCCCTTTCCAGAAGAGGGCAGCGCTTTAACAGCTCGCTCTTCGGTTATATCAACAACAGCAAAGCTGAAGAATCTCACGCGGCCAAAATGTGGATTGTCAGTATCGGTGTTCTCGTTTATGTAAATGTTGGGGTTTGTGATGTCACCAACCCAGGAAGAAGCTCATTGTAGTCCCCACCAGCTGTTTGTTGTAGTCCTTAAAAAGCAATTTCTGCAAAAGAAAATATCTCCCTTTGCATTGAACTTTGGGCGTCGTAACTTGCAGATGTTGTTTATGCCCAAAGAGCAATATTATACATTAACTAAAGTTAAGAAAAGTGAAATCATAATCAAGGACCCCTTTAACACAAGCAGATTTATAATTAGTTCAAAGGTGTTTACCAGCCGGAACAAACTTATTTTCCAGAAATTTTGCTTTGGCAAGCTTTTGGCAAGAACTCCATTTTGGCCTAATTTTGTTAAAAAATGATGGCACAACAGTTGCTTAAAGTATATTGGGGCCTTTAGGGATTTCCTTTATTTCTCTTTCTTAGCTATACTCCATAAGTACATATCATGTGTGTTGACTGTGCTGACTGTGTTAGGGCTGGACATGCAGCGGGCAGCTGTCTCTTGTCCCTCATGCTAGCATGTTGTTTTTCTCGGGAATTGCCTAACATAAACAGCCTCTATATAGAGAAGCAGAGGAGACCTGCAAAATGTATCACAGCTGATTATGAGACACATATTGCTGAATAGTGATTGGCTACAGACCAATATAATGACATGTAACAAGTGTTTTTATCAGATTTTTTCAAGACCAAGAAAAGATTAATTCAAGAAAAGTGCCTATATTTCAATCTTTATTCAGATGTTACCAAAATCTTTAACCAGCAAAAGCTCTCTTTCTTCTTCTTCTTCTTCTTCTTCTTCTTCTTCTTCTTCTTCTTCTTCTTCTTCTTCTTCTTCTTCTTCTTCTTCTTCTTCTTCTTCTTCTTCTTCTTCTTCTTCTTCTTCTTCTTCTTCTTCTTCGTTTCTGTGATTTCTTTTCTTTCTTTCCTCTGTCCTGTGTCTCACATTTTTAACTGCTAAAAATATATTAAATGTGATTAGCCCTTTATAGTCTCACTGAAGTGCCTTGAAACAACTAGCGTTATTCAATGTGTTGACGCAATTTCCACTGAAACAGGAAGATAGAGCGGGACATATTGAACAGCTCCTCCACTTTTTTAAATAGCCAATGGCATTTCGTTTATATCACAGAAAGAAAAATAAACCAAAATATGAATTTCGCATAAAATATTTGCGAATAAAGCAGCGTTTCCATTCAAAAGAGCAAAATCGTCACTTCCTGGGAAATTGGGGCAAAATATCTGTAATAAAAATGTGAGACACTTCTGGGAGGGAATAAAACCAAATCTCTTTATGACAGACTTTAGCTCAGGCATTTCAAAATGATCAAACCAAATTTTGTCCAACTCAATTGAGCGCATGTGTTTTTTATGCACATTTTTAGAATTTATGTACATCTTGGCATTTCTATCTAGTATTTTTTAATGCGATATCCTAAAATGCGCATAAAAATAGGTAAATGGAAACAGCTAGTGAATGCATTTTGTGCCAAAGCAATAGAAAAAAGAGCCACTGTTTGGCCCCCATAGACTGCTGTTGTGCTCACTGTGTGAAGAGTTTTGAATAAGTGATATAAGCATTGAGTAATGGTTCCTAGTGATTATAAACAGCTGTATTACATAATAATAATTATTTTTAATTAACTCTGAGAAATAATTATACAATCGGTTGAAGTGCCAAGCCATTCTTCTGTCATGTGCTATTACTGTCCTGCTCTAGTTTGGAGAAAGGCCACCCGTACATCATAATGACAGATGTTATCTGTGGCATCAGAAGAGGGTGTTGAAGGAACAAAGCTGAGATTGGTGTGAGGTCAGTACTGCTGTTAGGATTCATGTGACTGAGACCTCGCACGTAGATCTAAAAACAGCTGAAGAAAAAACAGGCCATTATACGAATGATACTTGAGCCGACGGGAATGGTTGTTGCATAAGCTGACAAGCTTTGCACCCTGATGTTTGCGTTTTACTTCTGGAGTCAAATTTTACATTGTACACTCTAAAAAATGGTGGGTTAAAAACAACCTAAGTTGGTTTGAAAGTGGACAAATCCAGCAATTAGATTGTTTTAACCCAGCGGTTGGGTTAAATGTTTTAACCCAAACATTTAACCCAACCACTGGGTTTCTGGCACGGCACGGCTCGGTTCGCTTTACTTTCGGGTTGCTTTTGCACTGCAGTTTAGTACCGCTTCAAAGTGGGTGGGATTATCGACCGATTGTTATAGTTGCGCCGCCATTACTGCCGTGGATCCGCTGCTCAGCTACCAACGAGTCTGCACCTCATCTACTGACCACAGTTACAGCCATTTCTTTTTTCAAGTTCATGCGGAGGTCGTGTAACGAAAAAAATTTGCGCGAACAAATGATACTGCGGTGGCTGTAACTGACTATTTAAATCTAGCATGTTTGGTGTCTCGTGTTTCAAATCCAATGACCCTCTAGTGATGGTTCTCTCTGACCAATCAGTGATCTGCAATGTATACACGTCACATTTAATATCGGTTCGGCTCGCTTGGAACCTCAACCGAGGTGGTACTATTTAAGCGAGCCATACCGTTCCGTACCAAGCCGTCTCAGGCAGTGGAAAAGCACCAAAAAGTGATCCGTTCCGATGCGTACCGAACTGTACCATGCAGTGGAAAAGCACCAAAAGACCAAAAAAGGTATAGCATGGGAAAAAGTTGAGTGTTGTTACATTGGTGGCTGTACTGTGCATCAGATTTCACATGTATGTGGAATGGTCACATGCATGTACTGGATTTAGCTTGCTTCTGTCATTAAATAATTTTTTGTTAGTTGCTCTAGAGAGATCTGTCCATTTTACATGGCCTGTGTATTGAAGAATGATTTTAACGTTATTCAAAGTCCCAATGTGGTCAAATAGGACATGTAAGACACGTGCAAACTTAAATGAGTAAAATATAATGTGACAAGAACCAAGTCAACAGGGGCTGACCTAGACTTAAAAAGGTCATCTTAAGTCAAGGGGATGTAATGCAGTCAAATGCTGCATTGTGGAGAACACCTGGGCAGGCCGCCCGCAGCACGCTGTTTTCTGTCATTTCATCCATCTTTTCTTTGTTGGGTATGAGGTCAAACCCCAGCACCCAGCCATTCTTAGCTAACCACTGACCCCTGAGGAAACTGCCCGCGGTCCGACTAGAGTTCGGACTTAGGGCTTATTTTCACAGCTGTAACAGCAGAAGTGGATATATTGAAAGGCTGCCGTTTCTGCATGGAGGAATGTGACTGGTCTTCAGCTTTTTACGAGAGAATGGAGGCCAGTCAAGGTCTAAGAACATTCTTCCAAAAAACTCTGGGGTTCGTGCTAGATAGGCAGCATTTTAAAATGATGCAATTCTGTCTACGTTTACTCACCATCATTTTGTTTCCTCTGTGAAAAACAAAAGAAGATAGTTTGAAAAATGTGTTCTTTGTACACTGAAAGTCAGTGAGGTCTAATGTTGTTTGTTCTCCACTGATATGCAAAATATCGTCTTTTAGGTAGAAATATCTTCTTTTTCTATAGGTCCTGCCTCAAAGCAAACTCTTTCTTTCTTTCTTTCTTTCTTTCTTTCTTTCTTTCTTTCTTTCTTTCTTTCTTTCTTTCTTTCTTTCTTTCTTTCTTTCTTTCTTTCTTTCTTTCTTTCTTTCTTTCTTTCTTTCTTTCTTTCTTTCTTTCTTTCTTTCTCTTTCTTTTTCTTTCTTTCTTTCTTTCTTTCTTTCTATGTATTTATTGGTTGGTTGGTTGGTTGGCTTATAGGATTAGTTCACTTCAGAATTAAATTTTCCTGATAATTTACTCACCCCCATGCCATCCAAGATGTTCATGTCTTTCTTTCTTCAGTCGAAACGAAATTAAGGTTTTTGAGGAAAACATTCCAGGATTTTCTCCATACAGTGGACTTCAGCGGGGTACAACGGATTAAAGGTCCAAATTGCAGTTTCAGTGCAGCTTCAAAGGGCTCTACATGATCCCAGCTGAGGAGTAAGGGTCTTATCTAGTGAAACAATTGGTCATTTTTTTAAAAAAAAAGAATGTATTTACTTTTTAACCACAAATGCTCATCTTGCACTAGACTTCACGCATTACATAATCACATTGGAAAGGTAGGTGGAAAGGTAAGTACAAAAAAAAAAAACTTATTTTCTCCTCCAACTTCAAAATCATCCAACATCATTGTTTTGCCTTTTTTTTTTTTTTTTTTATAAAGACTTAGTCTTTACACGTTTGCTTTGTAAACACTAGGTCGGTACCACCTATCACGCATGACCTTTCCAGTGTGCTTACGTAATGCGTGAAGTCATGGATGCTAGTGCAAAGCGAGCATTTGTGGTTAAAAAAGTATATATATATTTTTTAGAAAATGACTGATTGTTTCACTAGATAAGACCCTTTTTCCTCAGCTGGGATCATGCAGATCCCTTTTAAACTGCATTGAAACTGCAATTTGGACCTTCAACCAGTTGAACCCACTGAAGTCCACTATATGGAGAAAAATCCTGGAATATTTTCCTCAAATTCCTTAATTTCTTTTCGACTGAAGAAAGAAAGACATGAACATCTTAGATGACATGGAGATGAGTAAATTATCAGGAAATTTTAATTCTGAAATGAACTAATCCTTTAAACTATTGTGTTATTAACTTAATTGAAATCAGTAGCTCGACACACAAGGTTGCCAATGTAGTGCATTCAAAATCAGTCAAATCTGTTTCAGTTATGATGATGCCCTTAGCAGTAGACCATAAAGCAGCACACTAAGTTTGAAACGGTGCTTATATAAAATGTTTTCTTCAAGTGGAGGTTTAGAACACAAGTACTGTAAACCAGCTCTGGATAGTTCTTATCAAAGCCTCTCAGTCAGTACCCTGGACTTGTTTACTGTCCCATAAACAGGTTATACATATGGGTATATGAGTACGAGTACATATGGGTTTTCATAACAAGCTGTAACCCATGCTCTAAGCTAGGGCAGTGGAAAATCACTCTAGTTGACTGTATGACGTCAGTCATCATCAATAGCTCTTCTCAGAGCTCACACCTAACATATCACCTGTCAACAGCTTATGTGAAATCCAGCCCACTCCCCTCTGCCCACTTATGGAGCTCAAACACTTGAGGGGTTACACTTGTAACCATAACAATGGAAAACAACCTTAGGTTGGAGACACATGTTTGATTTGAAGAGTAAAATTAGATGATGTATGTAAAAAGGCTAATTACAATTAATAGTCACTTGACTGATTTCACTAATTAGTTTAATTTATTTGAATAATAATAATAATAATAATAATAATTCCTTACATTTATATAGCGCTTTTCTGGGCATTCAAAGCGCTTTACATATTGAAGGGGAGAATCTCCTCAACAACCACCAATGTGCAGCATCCCCCTGGATGATGCGACGGCAGCCATGTCGCACCAGAACGCCCACCACACACCACTGTGTCCTCTTTTGTTGCCTAGTGATTCTGTTGAACCAGTGTGTTCTCATACATGTAACATATAATTATATTTCTGTCATCACTCTCAAGACTTTTGGTTCATCTTCGAAATACATTTTTTTAAATTTTTTTTTTTTTTTTTTTTATTGAAGCATTTCTTTCATAATTTTTGTCCATCCATTGACAGCCTATATATTCAAAAAGTACATAAAGACATTTTAAAATGAATCCATATGAAGCGAGAAGTTTAATCCATGTCTTCCAACAAATTTAGATTTAGGCTTTCATTCACATATAACCAATGTATGTGTGTGAATTGCGAGAATCAATGAGGTTGTTTCCATGTATCATTTGTGTTCCAGAGATGTGAACAAAAGTCTTATGAGTATTGTTGGTAACACTTTATTTTACAGTGTCATTGTTACATATATTACATGTAGTTATGATAGTAATAACTATAAATGATGCTTAATTACATGCAACTAACCTTAAACTAAACCAAACCCTAAACCTAACCCTATAGTATGTACATGTAGTTACTTAATATTACTCAGTACTTAAATATATAATTACACTGTAACAAAGAACCCTTCAAATAAAGTGTAACTCAATTTTCTTTTATGGGTGAACTATCCTATTAACATCAGAGCTGCTGATTATATCAATTACCTGTAGTAGCTTGTGCCCTCGTAAACAGCCATGAACGATATGGTTTCATTTATCAAAGAACTCATTGTCCCAGACTTGAATTGCAGTTTATGTAGGGCTGGGAATTTTCTATTTTAAATTATCATTATTTTTCCCCAAATGCTGGAACTGGATGATTTACGTGCATTCTTTGTTGATGTGGATGGGACAATGTACCAAAACTTTCCAGAAGGATGACTCTCGATTTTGGCAGAAACAGCCAAGTCGCTATGTGGCATGTTCGTCTTATGCAGACAACTGCCGTGGTCTGAGTTCTCTTGTTGCCTGGAGAGGTTGTAGAGGGCAGCTGTCCCACTGGCCATGGAGTCTTAGTTAAATGTGGAAACTTACTGCAGATACTGTGTCCTTGCCGTGTCAAATAACAGTGGTGGTCCTCAAGGGTGTTTTCCAGCTTCTAAAGTGACATGAGGGATTCTGTGCTTGTACTGAGACTTTGAACTTGAGACTTTTATCATTTTATCATCTAGATTTGTGAAAAGTATAGCGAAATTATATTATTTTACTCACCCTCGTGTCAATCCAAACCTGTATGACTTTCTTTTTTGGAACACAAAAGAAGATTTTTTTTGAAAAATGTTTTGTTCTAATGAAAGTTAATCCCATGGGGATCCCATTGGTTTTAACTATTTGGACCAAAATTCGGTAATACTTTATTTTAAGGTGACATAGTTACACGTTACTTCATGTACTTACTATAGTAATACCAGTAAATTATGCATAATTAGAAGTAACCCTAACCATAACCGTAACTCTATAGTAATTAATTAATATTATTAATAATGTACTTATTTGCATAAGTACAATGTAACTATATCACCTTAAAATAAAGTGTAACCCAAAATTAATTTTTGTGTGAACTATCAGGTTTTAGCTAGATACTATGGACCAAAACATTCTTCAAATACTTTTGTGTTCCATAGAAAAAAGAAAGAAAGTCATACAGGTTTGGAGCGTCATGAGTAAAACAATTTTCATTTAAAGTATGGGTTCCATGTCAAACTTGGTAAAAAAACATATTTCTTTAGGTCAGGGACTGTAACCCAAGCATGAATTGTTATGTTGTAAAATATGTAACTGTTTTACGATTTTAAGGGGTAAAAAAAGAAAAGATTTTTCCCTTGGAATTGAGTAGGATTACTAGTATTCAGCTTAAAAAAATTTACTCAGGTAAATTTCTCAAAACAATACTTAAGTGGTGAACAGTGTTGGGTATAAGTTACTTCAAAAAAGTAATTAATTACTAATTACATCATCAATGTTGTATTTAAGATGCTTTTCTAATTACTAAGTAAAAATGAAAGTAATTTAATTACTCAATAAATATCTTATTTCTAATAACTTCTTGAAATCCCTATAGACCTTGACTGGATAGACAATAGAAAGGAAACTCTTTTAATAATTGAAATATGAGTCAAACATGGAATAGTTTAGCCTTTTATAGCTTTTTAAAACATTTTAACTTCATTAAAACATACACTATAATACTTTTATTTACTTTATAATACTTTAAAAAATAATATTTTTTTTTGTAACAAATAGGGATGTCACAATACCAAAAATCTAGTAGTACTAGACACTGGTAGTGAAGTACAGTTACAAACGATTCCTGATTTTGATCTCATATGAATCTCCACAATTGGCAACATCAACATGGAAAGTTACTTTTCATCCAGTCTTCCAGATTCTTCCCGTCACAGGACCTAGCTATCCCTTATTTCCAAGATGAGCTAATTTTGTTATTATATGTGTTAATTGAAAGGTTCACATTCTGTCAGTGCTAAAGCATGCAAATGGGCTCTAATTATGCAGAACCAATGTCCTTCTCAAGTTAAATTTGAACTTTAAATTTAAAACTTTAAATAGAGATGTGGTGGTGTGAGGGCAGAGTGGGGAAACCTTTTCTGACTAGGTGAACCATAAGCCAAGTTCACATGCTAAAAATAAAGCTGGATCAGGCAAGGCAGCATTAGTTGAGACTGGCACTGAGAGAACACAGTCAAGCTCAGTTTTGGCACAGGGACTGAGACTTAGTCACAAGGACAGCACTAGTCTCTCCAGTCAAGTGTACTGTCCCTGGGCAAGCACTCCTCCTCCTGCAAGGACAGATTCTCTTGCTTTGTGAGATTTTCAGCAAATCAGCGAATTGCTGCTCAACTTTTAGTACTGTCTCTGCTGGTGACAGTTACAACTTTGGGTATTTCTGCATCGAAACTTTGTGTCCAGAAGAGCTTTCACAGACCGATATTGATGTGGAGAGACTCCACCAATCTGGATTGCTTTATCCTTTGCCACACTCGATCTGCACTGCATCCCAAAGCTCGAAATGTAACCTGGAAATGGCGCCTTAACTCCACTTTTGAACAAAGACTGTTGTTATTATTCTGCAATACGTGCTCTTGAGGCGAGGACTGTACTTCATTTTGCAAGCCAGATACTGCAAGATCATCTTTGCAATATTGCTGGTCATTTTGAGAATTGTACATTTAACTCTTTCACAGTATTTGATTTGGTCAAACCACAAGAAGGCCAGAATGCGTGAGCTACTTCCTATCCCGGTAAAGGAGAGGAAGGAGAGGGAGCGAATAAACAGCATTCCTGCCCCAATTCCTGCTCCAACATTCCCTATTACATACTCTATCCAAACCTCTAAGAAGTTTCCCTTTTTCCACTTCAAAAAATGCAGATACGAGGCGGAGAATGCCTTCTTCTCCAACCTGAAGCTGGTGGACTTCAACATCATCGACACCTTGGGAGTTGGAGGATTTGGAAGAGTTGAACTGGTAGGTCCGCCTTCTGTATGTGTGCATTTCTTGTTTTAATGTAAATAAAAAAGTAAAAAAAAAAATCATCAGTTCCTATAATAAAGCACTACAAGGTGACTGCAGCAAGAGAGCAGTGAATGCATATGTAGTTGCCTTATATTATTCAGCTTGTGTTATGCAACACCCCCAAAATCAAAAGCTTAACCAATAATAAAAATGCATTTTACTAATGTACTTATCAGGGAATATGAGCAGCTTTCATATGCTTTACGGTGCTAAAGGACAGATCAGGTCTGGGAATGCTCTAACTCTATTCAGGGTAACTTTCCACAACAGAGCTAATAGGGCAGACATTTGATTTACTGCCACACAAAGTTCAAGAAGACTAGTTAGGTAGTAGGTAGTACTAGTAGGTAGTTACACTGTAAAAACAACAAAAAAAGAATTAATGTTTAACTTAGTTTAACTTAAAGTACGTTACCTGGTTGCCTTAAAATTTTGAGTTCATTGGAATTAAAAAAATTGAGTTAATACAATGAAGGCGATTAGTTTAATCAACAGAAACTCAAAATATTATGTTATCTGAACCACATTAATTATAGATGGATGAATGGAGGTAGGATTGATCAAACAATAGATAGATATAGATAAATGTTCCTCTTAAAATCATTGATGTGTTTTCTGCATGACCATTTATGTTGGGGGAGGAGAATGACGGTAACTTTGACATAAAGAGGAGGGAAGAAATCCGCATTGCGGATCAGATTCTGTTGTAAAGGAAAGCCCAGAGGTCCTGGAAGAGGATTCCCCTTTCCACTTGCCTATTTCTGGCAATGCGGCAACATAATAAAAACAAGTGGCCTTTCGCCGGACAGTGATATATGCTGGTAGTGCTATCCGTTTGCTAGATAGCTACAGGATCAAATGAACATGCAAATGCCTTCATAGAGACGCAATGTTAAGAATTCCTTCCCTCAGTCAATCTATTTCGAGGACCCTTAACACATTAATAGACCATGACTCAAGTGCTATATTAAGGAGCCCTAGCACTTGTTTTTATAGTTAGTTTCCATAGGAAATTAGCTTATTAGAAAATGTTCTGTGCTAATTTGTTTTTGTGTGTGTGTGTGCCTTTGGTGTCCACAGGTACAGCTCAAGAGTGAAGAGACCAAAACATTTGCAATGAAGATTCTGAAAAAGCGTCACATCGTGGATACACGGCAACAGGAGCACATCCGCTCTGAGAAACATATCATGCAGGAGGCTCATTCTGATTTCATTGTAAGGTAGGTGCTAAATCCTCCTTAGAGCATCATTGGAGGTCATATCCTACAACATCAAGGCAAAAATAAAAATTGATGGACAAAAAATGTGTGGTTGTGTTCCATCAGGTTGTACAGGACTTTCAAAGACAGCAAATATCTGTACATGTTGATGGAAGCCTGTCTAGGAGGAGAGCTTTGGACCATTCTTAGAGACAGGTAGCCAAATGGTGGTGGAAGCTAATCAATCTAAATAATAAAAAAAAAAAAACAGTAAATCATGAGGTTTTTTTTATATCTATATTCATAGAGGATCATTTGAAGACTCCACTACACGGTTTTATACAGCCTGTGTGGTCGAAGCATTCGCTTACCTGCATTCCAAGGGAATAATCTACCGTGATTTAAAGCCAGAAAATCTCATTCTGGATCACAGAGGATATGCTAAGCTTGTGAGTATACATCTCAAGAGGCTTTTTAATATGAGATGACACATTCTGAGGCTGGTGAATTTAAAGACTGCTGTTAGTGTCAAGTGGTATCAGAGGGGAGGGACTGATTGGACAACAAATTTTGGTTTAGGTCTACTTTTAATATGAAGAGTCTGTTTGTCTCTTGTAGGTGGACTTTGGCTTTGCTAAAAAGATTGGATTTGGGAAAAAAACATGGACTTTCTGTGGAACGCCAGAGTATGTAGCCCCAGAGATCATTCTTAATAAAGGCCATGACATCTCAGCAGACTACTGGTCATTGGGAATTCTAATGTATGAACTCTTGACTGGAAGGTAATCATGTTTCCTGTCATTGTGTTTTAAAACTTATTTGTCTTTACAAGCTAAGCTAAAATGTTTTCAGCTTCTGGATTTGTTAAGGTTACGCCTTCTAGTTTTATAAAGTCTGATGTTTGTTTCTTGTTCAGCCCACCATTCTCAGGACCAGATCCAATGAAGACATATAATATCATTTTAAGAGGCATCGACATGATAGAATTTCCAAAGAAGATCACCAAAAATGCAGGCAATCTAATTAAAAAACTATGCAGGTGGGTACATTTGAAAACCCCTGAGGTTCAGTCTGATTTATCAACAATTTTTGACACTCTCTTTCAGTTAAGTTTTCAATTAACTTAAAATGTTCTGCTGTTCCAAAGCTGTTAACCTTTAGCACACATTATACCTCAAGGTTAAAACAAATCCTTAGTGGGAAATATAGTGGATCTGGGTTTGGCAAAGGTGATGTTCGACAAAATCAGATCCATAAATGAATCTCTTTTTTCCCAAATGTATTGTTTCCCCCAGGGACAATCCATCTGAGAGGTTAGGAAACTTGAAAAATGGAGTCAAAGATATCCAAAAGCACAAGTGAGTACTATAATACCCCTATTATTTGGCAATTTTAAAATTGTGTTTTTTTGGAAGGTTTGGAAACATTAACATTAAAGTCAAGGAACTCTATATATATATATATGCATGAGGTCAACATATTTTGACATTTAAATCTAAATCTATTCTATTAAATTTGAATCTTTACTTCTGGAAATACCACCCTACGCAGGATCTTTATTCTGATCTTAATTCTATTTCCCCATCATAGATGGTTTGAAGGCTTTAACTGGGAAGGTCTGCGCAAAGGAACTCTCACACCTCCAATTATTCCTGATGTGAGTATTCCACATCTCCAGAGGGTTGGGCAAAATCAGAATTAAAAGTTCCTTTTTAATTCATAAGTGTAAATTTGAATTTAATTGTCAGGAAGAGGAATTAAGAGAATTGCAATTCAAATAGATTCAACAGTCACCCAAAACTTTTGCGACAAAAATGTTGTTAATTTTGTTAAATACTGTCAGAATTTATACAACCATCAATTATTATTATTATTATTATTATTATAAAAAAAATATAAGAATAATATTACTATTATAATTTCACTTTTTTAAGTATTTAAGAAACATATAATAATAATAATAATAATTGTATTGTACTGTAAAGCTGTAAAATTACTATAATAATTGATTAATTAATATATATGAATTAAATACTAATGTATATCGCTTGATACTTTAGACACTGAATAATGCATAAACAATGTAGGTACACATTAATATTGAGCTCTTTTACAGTTGTGTTTATGACATTCACATTACTGCTCAATATTTGTGTGTCTAACATCCCATTTCCTCTGCTCACGCACCTATTAGGTTGCAAGCCCGACTGACACCAGTAACTTTGATAGCTTTCCTGAGGACAACGAGGACCCTCCCCCAGATGACAATTCCGGCTGGGACACTGATTTCTAAAACTGAAACTTGTTACATGCCCCGCCCTGGAGTGTCCTGTATGGTTTGTCAGCCTGAGGGTGCGATTGAAGAGGAGAATGGAAGACGTCTAGCCCAGCTCTTTGACACCAAGTTGCCTTCGCCCATGCTTCTGTCCTGCGGTACCACTAAGGGCGTCCCAGCACCCCCGCCGCACCCATGACTCCCATAACTGTCCTGATAATAAAGACTGGAGTTCATATTTGGCCTCAGATATGGACCCGTTCTGGCACAAGTGTTTCATAAATGAGCCCTTCATATTTTTTTCTGTGCTGTTTTATGTTTGACTGATTGCACAAGCAGCATTTGCAGGTTATGTGTCTGGGTTCTTAAAATAGAATCAGTTGAGACATGACTGTGATCTTGGCTGAGTATTGATAATGTTTCTAAGATGCATATTAAGAAGGATTTTAGTTTGAGGTTACTATTTTTTATTGTGACATATTTGTGTGTAAAATACATTTGGAACAGAAGCACATCAATGTCACATACTTTTTTTATGTATACTCCTTTTAAAGGGATAATCCACCCAAAAATAAAACCTCTGTCAGACTTATATAATTCCAAACCTGTTTTCTGCAGAACACAGAAGAAGATATTTTGAAGAATGTTGGTAACAAAACAGTTTCAGTTCCCATTGGCTTCCATTATATGGAAAAAAAAAATACACTGGAAATCAAAGGGAATGAAAACCAACATCCTTCGAAATATCTTCTTTTGACTTTCACAGAAAAAAAGAAAGTCATACTAAGTCATAAAGAAAGTCAATAAATAATGACAGAATTTTTATTTTTGGGTGGACTATCTATTTAAAATTTATTCAGAATCTTCTTCTAAAGGGTTTCTTGACTGGTTATTTTTTATTTGTAGATGAATGTTTTTGAAGGTTCTGAATGTTATTTTGGGTAACACTTTCATCATTAATGAATAAAAACACAGAAACAATGAGTAACAGAAGTGTTACTACATCACTCTAAAGGAATTACTAATTTGGAACAGTATATAAAGTGAAAAGCATGCTAACTTTCTAGTAACTCTCTAGGTTTTTATAAGGTTTTGGATGGTAATAACTCAAGTGTTTCTATATCCTTCTAAAGGAATTACTGGCCATTCGGATCAGTAGCCTATTCTAAGGTAAAGATCATGGTAACCCACTATTGATGACCCACTATTGATGTTGACAAATCAATCAGAAGGAATTACTATCCAAAACCTTACAAAAACCTCAAAAGCTCAAATGACTTCAGTCATTACAAGAGAGTTATCATGCTCTTCAATTTAGAATACTGTTCCAAATAATTAGTAATATCTTTATAAGGATGTAGTAACACTTGAGTCATTACTAGTGGGTTACCATGATCTTCACTTTAGAATTAATTATACATTATGCATTATTCACATTAATTATGAATCTGAAGTTCTTAGTAGTCCTCTTGGAGGTATGAAAAATATTAGTTACTGATTAGCTAATAGTGAACTACCTCATTCAACCGAGCACTGTTACTAATTCGTTACTTAGAGTTTTTTGTTAGTTACAAGAATGCTATTATTGTGCTACTCATTTGTTTCTGTGTAGATATTGATTAACGATGGAACAGTATTCTAATGTTGTTTAAATCTACTCAAATATTGAATCAGACTCAATACAGTTTGTGTACCACTAGAGGGCAGGCTTTTTACTAAAATACACACTGTACTTCTTTAGTGGAAGGGCTGTCAAGTCACAGCTTCCCAGATAAAATGTGGGTAAGATCGAGATTTTTTATGAAGTTACATAATCAGCTCTATTGTTGATACCAGACATACATTTCTTCCATCATTTTCACCAATCATATTCATGACTCTACCTGACTCATTTAAACAATGATGAGAAGACTGCCTGTGATCTATAATAGCTTGAACACAAAGTGCTGTGCTGGAAAACCAATTACGTAATCTTATTTATTGTAGGACCAGGGGTAAATATTTATGTATATATACATATATACAGTGGTAATATTTTTGTGATATTTGTAGAGATTTATTGTCAGAGTAAAACCAGTCCTATTGCTTAGGATGTTTTTAGCTGTTTTAGTTGTCCTCTGTTATCTTCAATTTTCAGGATGGATATTCTGTGCTCACCATATAGCTTTTGGCATTATTGAAAGTGCCTTAAAACAATGGCATTCAGAATTCACCCTGCTTGTTTTGATGCTGCACGGCTAGGTCAGACACCTCAAATGTTCTTCTTAATCAGTTGTGGCTTTTTTTTTTAAAGGTACAGAGATTTATATCCCTTTTTCTTACAATAAAAGCATCTTTCAAAGTAATACTTCCACATAAAGCTGCTGTTTTCATTTGCATGTTATGTTCAGAAGTTCAGAATGTCCTACAAACAAGATTTGCTATCTTGTCCTACAAACAAGATTTAGCCTGAGGTGTTAGTATTATGAAGGGTCTGACTCATATCAGCTGGTGATAATGCTCTGTAAACATCTGCCCTCCCCTCTTCCCAACAGATAACACATGAGCATGGTAACTTTTCATTGCCAGCACTGTGGCCCATAGACATCAAAAGATATAAACCCAGGGGGTAGAAAATACATCTTTGACCTGCAGTTCACAGCTAAAGCCATCAGTCAATGGCATATCTGGGTCATTTCTACAGTTTGGTGGATTTTGGACAGAGCAGGTTTGTTGAAAACATCTTTAAATTCAATTATGTTTTCAGTGTTGTCAGAGGGAGAAGACGTCTATCATAATACGCACCCTGTTCAAGCTCAGGCTAGTATAACCAAATAATTCTGAACAACTATTTTAAAATTCACATTCACATTCTTTGCATTTGTCCACTCTGTTACATGACATATTTACAATACAATATGTAACAGGGTGGACGTTTTACACCAATAAAGCCCATTACTAGCTATGAAAGAACAACATGCTATAGCAGAAGACTAAAGTTTAGGTAGAATTAAAAAAAATAAAAAAATAAATCATGCCCAGTACAAACTGACACAACAGGGTGGATGTGTTTTACACTATAAGTGACCTAAAATGAGGAAAATAAGGAAAAAGTTTATTTTTTAAAGGGCAAATCGCACCAATGTAACGTGGACTGAAGTTTGAGGGGTGTAAGATGGTAAGATTTATTTATTTATTTATTTATTCTTAGGTACTACTAAATTTGTTAGTATATCTTGGAAAACTACGTGGCATTAAAGTTGATTAACATTTTATGTAAAATATTCAGTATTGTTATAGGAATGACACATCTGAATGACCCATCTACTAATAATTTTACCCTATAAAGCTTTTAATATTTATATATTTGTCACAAACTATATAAAGAGACACAACAATCTTACAAAAGTCATGAAAACATTAAATGAATATGCCTATAACATTGGGTTATGGACATTTAGATCTAAATGGGACTATAAGAATAAGCGGGAGAGATTTTTTTCTTAGTGTGAAGACATCTATTTTTACTATTTTTTTTATGTTTCTAAACATATTACTACAGTTCTGGGGCATTTACTTACAGTAAATTCTTTACCCAGCTTCAAACATGAAGTCCAACAAAGCATCAACAAAGAAACAAGTTTGTTTTGGAGAGTCATCAGAGGACACGCATCACCCCCCGCTTAGATACTGGCACACCAAAGGAGGACAGGACAGCAACTTACACAAATAAACGACGTACCTTTGCATTCCATCTGTAGAATGAATAACACACCATTACCACAAGAGGGAATGTCTGACTCCCGCACGATCATTTGAAAATTTGAAAATCTAATTAACACTTCCAGATGTCAATGGAACAGCGCCTTTAATCTTGGTGACGGGCGGTTGTAATATTTTATCCGAGAGTCGGTAATACAAGTTTCGACTCTCAAATCTGAGCTTATAGATTTGGTTTTAATAGAATTTTATTTAAACAAAAACTTCAAGAGTTGTAAATGGACTTGGTAGCTAAATGATATAAATGCACAGCATGGTAATGTTTTCATAACCTAAATCATGGCTGCAACTAAATGAACTCAACTGGGGCACAGTAGAAATCGTATTAGCCTAATAAAACATAGGCTAATTAAAAATAAAAAAAAAACTTAAACAACACGCGTCTTAGTATTCGAACATGTTAGAACATGCCTCATCGTTACATCGTAAACGAATTCGCTGATTTGAACCTATTTAAAAGAATCGAAACTATTCAAAGACATTGCAATACATTGAAAAAGCACGCATAATATTCGTGCCAAATTAAGTTGCACTTTAGCTCAAAAATCCAGTGAATTCACAGATGCTAAAGCAAAAAGTGTTACAACGTTTACTGCGCGTTACAATATTTTTTAATTGCTTTTTTTTTATCGCTGAATAATAATCAGGGTCAATCGGGAGCCCTGGCCTCAATGAGCTGTCATCAGGAATTTTAAAACAGGATTACCTGGCATCCCACTAAATGAATTTGCTAAGTACAATGTCTACAAAAAGCCGCTAAAAGCCGAGCAAATGGACTGTTTGCGAAAATGCCGTCGCTGTTGAAGTCTGATTAAGACACGGGCTTCAGTCCTTTTTGATCTGAGCTCATCAAAGGGTCCTTTACACAAGCTTCATTTTACACCACTGTAGGCTTTGGATGTACAATTAAAACAAAGCCAATAGACAAAGGGATGGGGATGAACCCTGCCAATTCAAGTTTAATGAAGTGTATTGAGCGTTTGTCCTGTAGTCGTCTATTAGAAGTGACCCGGCCCTGTCAACGACATCAAAGACATTGATTTGGGAGTTATCCCGGAGTATTGGGCAGCCAGACACTTTGATATTGTTAAATCATTTGCGCAGTTTATACCCACCAAAGTGTCATATTGCAAAGATGTAATTATTATTAATGGTTAGCCTACTATAATTTAAGAGCAATCTATTCATGCTGCAACAGATCTCATTTTAGACAGCGACTGTAACCTATATTTAGAAATACAATATTTTGATAAAGATTCACATGGGTGATTAATTGTTTTATTAATTGATTCACAAGCGAGATTAATTGCTTTATTCTGTTCTAAAATTTAGAGCTCAAATCTTTATAATCAGAGAGATCAATGGATGAACCACGGCACCTAAGTGCGTCACATTCTTATCTCAGATTGCTAATCACGCACTATTTGTTTAAAAGCACAGACTGAATGATAATTAATTCGGTAAACTTCTCACTTCTTCTTATTTGCATATTAACTTTGATCTTTTGCACTTGTTTAATCAAACGCATTTCAAAGAGCCCCCATCACGGTATATAACTCAATTTCTGCTAAATCTGTCAAACTACTGCATTTCTAACATGAAATATAGCCTACAAACTCACTGTGAAAAACTGTGAAACTATAGGAAAATAAAATCTGGATATTCAGGCGTATAGCTGTGCAATGTCCAATGACTGACATCCAGACATCCATTTCTGCTTTTTGAATAGTGAAATAACCAGACTGCATACAATAAGAAATTGTAATAAAATTTGCAAATGATAAAATTTTATTTTATTATTATTGAAATAATATTCCAGTTCTAAAATGACAGGCCTAAATACATTAGTAAAAATACTGATTCAAACCGATCGTCTACTGTAAAAATGTTTCTCGGTTTTCTTTAATAGCAGTTAAATTCAAAGTGTTTGAACTTTGCATCACTTTGATTTTACATAAGCAGTTAAAGTTTTGTAAATTGGTAAATGTGTCTACAATATTACACAGTAGGGCCATATAATACAGTAATTTTTCATTAAACTTAATTATTTCTCTGAGCTAATGACTGCTTTCCCCATTAATGTGAATTAAATAAGCAGTATTATTGAGGTGGCTGTTTGATGGGAGCTCATGAAGACGTGCATACAAACACACTGATAGACAGACAGCTCATGAGTCACGACACAGCGCTTTGAAATTTCATCCAGCTCTTTGTTACTCTCAGGGAGGGGCGGGAGCGCAAACAACCCCGCGCGCGTATAAATGAAGCGTCTTGCGCTCTTGAGGAACCACAGAAGAGCTCTGCTCACCTCGGGAATACATCCTCCATCCAAGGAATAGCAGACCTGACAATGCTGCACATTGCAATGTTCTCTACCGCATGCCTCATTCTTGTGGGCTACATCAAAGTGGCATCCGCTGGTTCTGTGGTGCTCAACTCGAATTCTATTAAGGTCGGTTTAGGTGTGTCGAGTCCCGGTCTCCCGGTCAGCCCGAGTCCGGATGAGTCACCTGCGGACAGCGGCAGTCTGAACTTCGCCATTGATACACCGCAGGTAAGAATATAAATGAGCACGTTATTTCAGAAAGCTGCTTTTACTTCGTGGTCGTTTGACTAATTGTGTATTTCTAAACTCCAGCAGCCTTTAATCTGCGAGAGTGATGAGGAATGCGGTGGCGAGGAGTTCTGCTTCCTGTCTCGCGGAGTCTGTCTCCAGTGCAAGAAGCGCAGGAAGCGCTGCATCCGGGATGCGATGTGCTGCCCTGGCAACCATTGCAGCAATGGTAAGATCAGACTTATAAAAGAAAAACGAGGCGTAGAAATGTTTAATCGTTATATAACCTAAATGATTAACAAGAAATGTTGGCTAACAATGAACCTCTTCCTATTAGGAGTTTGTCTTCCAAATGATCCTGACATGATTCATCAAATTGGAATGGAAGAGTTTGTTTCCATCTCCCAGGAGAACTCTACTGTTGTGGTGCCACCAAAAGTTGCAACACAAGGTTTACCACAAAACCAAATGCTGAAAGGTAAATAATGATTCAAATAACTAATTAACCACTATGTTATGTTGACTTTATTGGTTGTGTGTCTATGTGTAGAATAACTCAGTATGCAGATATTTTAACCCTCTGGTGTATCACAAAGTAGGCATGAACTTTTCAGGAATGTGAGTGGTATTAAGATGTAAAAGCAAAAGACATGTAGTCCTTTTGGAGCATGTTGAGATGCTTTATAATCCAGTTTTAAGACTAAGACATTCTTATAAAGTAACACATCATGAAGTATCAACCTAATCATCAATGTGACATTTTTTTGATACCCCAAAAAGAACATGTCAGTTGTGCGTGATATTCATGGATGTTATTTTGTTAATATAGGACTGGAGGGAGAAAACTGTCTGAGATCATCAGATTGTGCTGAGGGACTCTGCTGCGCTCGTCACTTTTGGTCCAAAATCTGCAAGCCCGTCCTAAAAGAAGGCCAGGTCTGCACCAAGCACAAGAGGAAAGGCACCCATGGCTTAGAGATATTCCAGCGTTGCGATTGCGGGGAAGGTCTGTCCTGCAGAACGCAAAGAGGAGAAGGCAGCAAGTCATCACGGAGTCTGCACACCTGCCAGAGACACTGAATGAACATTCATGGAATTTCTTTCACAAGCTCTGAGAGAAGCGAAAAACAGACTTGAGCGACGAGCGGTTGAGGGAAGCAGGACTTGGAATGGGATACTCTGTTTTTCAACTGGTTTCCTCCATTTTCTTGTGTCAACATTGCAGAGTAGATATAATTGTTTCTCAACGGAACTTAAATATTGCAGTAAATTACTGTATTATACTGTAAATAATATGAGGCAGTTGGCACTTAATTCAGATATTTTTGTCAACAATGTTTTGAAAGAAGGTGCTTCAGTCTTTTGCTAGTCTATCTTAAATGTGTATACTTCTGGTTTTTACAGTCATATAGAGCTGATTTAAATGTCTATTTTATTCTAAATAAAGAGTGTAAAGATGATATTCAGCATACAGTGTTTTAAATCATGTTTGCATTAAGAGAATTAAGAGAGAGTTTCTCATGCTGCATGCAAAGGATTCACCGAATGTTAAGTTAGGTGCGGTCAGAGCTGAGCAGGTTTTATGTATTCCCCTCTAGAACTTTAATTAAGGCATTTAATAAGGTGTGTCTATATTTAATAAGCCATAAGAGATCTTTCCACCACTGGGGGGGAAAAAAATTAATTCATAGTCTGTATTTAATTGCATCAGGAAGGCTATTTTTAGTTTTCATTACTTTGAAGTCATTTTGTGTTATACATGTTGAAACAAATATACGAAAGATAACAAGGAGATCAAAATGATCAGAAAATGATCTAAAAAGCACTTTTTTGAAGCATATGATATGAAAAGCTACAAGCACAACATGAAAGACCAATGTAACAACAATAAAGTAAACAAAATAGCAGTAATGTAAACTAACCCATCTTGAAACGGAGATTAAAAGCCACCATGTCTGATTGATCCGATGCTTTCAAAAGCATTTATATAGACAGGTCACACATTACAAACAAGCATCTGTTTGAGGTCTGCTTGTGAATTCTGTCTGTCTCTCTCTTTGAAGGTGAGAGGCTTTAATATGGTCTAGCACGTGGAGACTGACTATAGTCACCTTCTCTTTAAAGTTCAAGGATGCTCACTGATAGTGGCAGCGTTTAATGGCCCTGTCTGCTCATAGCCAGAGCTTGGGAGCTACATTTCAAACCTTCCAGTAAATCATTACAGCACATATATCAGACTTAAATTAATTTATTGGTTTTATACACAGTTAAATGATTATTATTAACCTCTTTTATGTTTTAATATTGGTCGTTTTAACACAATAGCATATTCAAACAGAACATAATGCTGCAAAAGAGTTTCTTCTCAAAACACGCCCTCATTCAGAAAGTTCTTTTGCGGGTATTGCTTCCTCTTGCATTTCTCCCAGCTGTAATTGGAAACTTTAAGTCTTTTACCTGGAGCTGTCAAGAGAGACAAAGCAGTGGGGTAAGCATTTCAAAGCACAGGATATACAGTTTGCAATAGTCCCTTTCCCATCCATGTGCTTCAGCTGGCATTGGAGAGGCTTTCTCCCAGCTTTTGTCAATACCGTCAACAGCTTGAAGACCACAAACATCTGTGGATGGAATCCTGAGCTGCACAATGGTGCAAAGAAACCCAAACCTCCGCAGTCTGCATACAGTAAAGCAGTTAAGTCTTTGATGGCAAAAGAGTTCTGCAACAGGTCAAGGCCATTTGATCTGCTTCACTAAGAGGAATCAAGAGTCCATAAAGGATGTTTCTAGTGTTCGGGCAGAAATAATCTGCAAACATGAGTGTGAAAAGGTGGATTTCCTTCTTTTTTCAAACTAGGTACAATAAAGAAGCAATACTGGGGCTTCTGAACATAGCAGTGTGAATGTTTGCGAACTGCCCCTAAAGCTTGGTTCACTTTGAAGTTGAGATCAGTCAACACTTCACGGCACATACTATTTTTCAACAAATAGTTAAGTAACTGGGACTCACACGCAGAGTTACTTAAAAAGAACCCAAACACATTAGCGTGAATTGAGCATTTACGCTCGAAAGTATGTGCCGGTGAAGGTAGTCTGGCTGTTTCAATGACATTTGGCAAGATGAATGAGACACATGGCTGCATGTGTCATAATATTTTATCCAATTTCATTTTTGCTTATCAATCTCTTTGACAGTTTAAGTTCATTTAAGTTGAGAAATTAAAGAAGCAAACAAGAAATAAAGTGATAGATACATACTGTTTATATTTGACACTGCCATATTAAAATAAAGCTTCCAAAAGAGGTTAAGCTTTCATTGTGGTTAAAGCTTAGATCTCTTAATGTTAATTAGCCTTAAGCAGGTGGAAGTGAGATGAGAAGATACAATTAAGTAAACATTTTGAACATTTCGTGTGGTAAAAGATGTTTTTCACACCTCTGTATTATAATGGCAGATGCACTGCATAAATGAATGACATTTGCGTGGTTGTCTTTAATTTAAAGGTTGTGCGTAATTACTAGTATGACCTTGCCTTAGAGTCATGGTTAGATGTTTTCATCAAAGGGGTGAAAATACTGATGTGGTGATTAAATCAGCAGATCATGGAATATTATGAAAATAATTAAGCAGCATTACCTTTTCAATTTGTGGAAGGATAATTTGCATTTTGAACTGTTTTACAGTATTTTATTCAATTGACTCGCACAGTTAGCGTTTGAGGAATTATATACCCAAGTTTAAGCATTGTGCATAAATACAGAGATGTCTCGTCTGTGTCACACAGAGTAGAGGTTTGTGGGTCAGTGTTGGCTGTAGAATGGCTTGGAATGACCCTGTGCTGTTTTACTAGCTGACTGACTGCCATGCTTGCAAATTACAGACAGCGAGATCCGACTGTAATGATGGCAGGCGTCACAGATATGAGCTCTTTAAGATGCATGGTTTGCAGCAGCAGACAGCAGCCTGACAGAGTCCAAACACAGAGTTAGAGAACAGAATGGCTCTGTTTATCTCAAGTCAAGGGGGCAAAAAAGTTATCAATGTCAACAGCTATAGGTGAATTTTATAATATAGCATTATTCTGAATTGTTGGCTTTCATAACTGAGGTACCATCATGAGGTATCTCAAGATGACAAACGGACACAATTCACAAACAAACAACTTAAAATGGCCTTCTTTTTTAATGCTTTTGAAATTTTTGGGCCTGAATCAACCTTGTCTTAGATGTTTCTTCTAAAATCCATCATTGTTGACATACAGTAAGAGTATAGAACTCTAAAATGACTAATGGTTGTATAGCTCAGATAACTTTGATGAGAACTGTTGAAATTCATAATGAGATCTTGGATAATCAAATCCAATCAGTTTAAATCATTGTTGAGATCTCTTTTGAAACTCTAGATGAGATGTTTTAAGTGTTTTAAATAAACCACAGCCACATGTGTAAAAGCGATGCTTTGGTTTGGATTCTTGGCATGAAATTAATGCAACACTTGGTTTAGTTAAATGGTGTTCAATGTGTTGGTTTTCTAAGACATAATTTTGACACATTATCTGACTGTTTATATCATCATTAAACTAAAAAGGGCATGCTATGTCATGGAACATCTGAGAATGGTCTGAATGCTCGCTCTTGTTCCACGCAGCTTTACGATGTGATTTATGGACATCTTGGTCGCTAAGGCCTGTCGGCATAATTACCAAAATTACATGATAAATATTTTGCATGTTTTGATGTCTTGTGGAAAAGTGATTTTCGTTTGTGATGACAAATGCCTGGTTCAGTATTATGACTGGTTGCAAAACACTGGTGGAGAATATGATGTGAGAAAAGGACAAACAGCCTCTCATCCTTCACTCAAGTAACATTCTGGAATGGCTATATGAAGTTTTATGGCAAACATCACTTGTGCACCTGTCATGTTTTTCAGACATTGCATCTTCAGTAACACAATAACCTTCAGAATACTTCTCATAGTTTGCAACAATGTTTTGTTACTAACTGTGGCACAATATGTGCTGCAAATACTCACAATGCAACCAAATACAGAAACATGCTGCAAATACTCACAACACAACCAAATACACAAACGCTCTGTAAATACTCACAACACAACCAAATACACAAACGTTCTGCAAATACTCACAATGCAACCAAATACAGAAATGCTCTGTAAATACTCACAACACAACCAAAATCACAAACGCTCTGCAAATACTCACAATGCAACCAAATACAGAAACACGCTGCAAATACCCACAATGCAACCAAATACAGAAACACACTGCAAATACTCACAATGCAACCAAATACAGAAACACGCTGCAAATACCCACAATGCAACCAAATACAGAAACACGCTGCAAATACTCACAACACAACCAAATACAGAAACACGCTGCAAATACTCACAACACAACCAAATACAGAAACATGCTGCAAATACTCACAATGCAACCAAATACAGAAACACGCTGCAAATACTCACAACACAACCAAATACACAAACGCTCTGCAAATACTCACAATGCAACCAAATACAGAAACACGCTGCAAATACTCACAATGCAACCAAATACAGAAACACGCTGCAAATACTCACAACACAACCAAATACAGAAACACGCTGCAAATACTCACAACACAACCAAATACAGAAACATGCTGCAAATACTCACAATGCAACCAAATACAGAAACACGCTGCAAATACTCACAATGCAACCAAATACAGAAACACGCTGCAAATACTCACAATGCAACCAAATACAGAAACACGCTGCAAATACTCACAACACAACCAAATACAGAAACACGCTGCAAATACTCACAATGCAACCAAATACAGAAACACGCTGCAAATACTCACAACACAACCAAATACAGAAACACGCTGCAAATACTCACAACACAACCAAATACAGAAACACGCTGCAAATACCCACAATGCAACCAAATACAGAAACACGCTGCAAATACTCACAATGCAACCAAATACAGAAACACGCTGCAAATACTCACAACACAACCAAATACACAAACGCTCTGCAAATACTCACAATGCAACCAAATACAGAAACATGCTGCAAATACCCACAATGCAACCAAATACAGAAACACGCTGCAAATACTCACAACACAACCAAATACAGAAACACGCTGCAAATACTCACAACACAACCAAATACAGAAACATGCTGCAAATACTCACAATGCAACCAAATACAGAAACACGCTGCAAATACTCACAACACAACCAAATACACAAACGCTCTGCAAATACTCACAATGCAACCAAATACAGAAACACGCTGCAAATACTCACAACACAACCAAATACAGAAACATGCTGCAAATACTCACAATGCAACCAAATACAGAAACATGCTGCAAATACCCACAATGCAACCAAATACAGAAACATGCTGCAAATACTTACAACACAACCAAATACAGAAACATGCTGCAAATACTCACAACACAACCAAATACAGAAACATGCTGCAAATACTTACAACACAACCAAATACAGAAACACGGTGCAAATACTCACAACACAACCAAATACAGAAACACGCTGCAAATACTCACAACACAACCAAATACAGAAACATGCTGCAAATACTCACAATGCAACCAAATACAGAAACATGCTGCAAATACTCACAATGCAACCAAATACAGAAACACGCTGCAAATACTCACAACACAACCAAATACAGAAACACGCTGCAAATACTCACAACACAACCAAATACAGAAACACACTGCAAATACTCACAACACAACCAAATACAGAAACATGCTGCAAATACTCACAATGCAACCAAATACAGAAACATGCTGCAAATACTCACAACACAACCAAATACAGAAACATGCTGCAAATACTTACAACACAACCAAATACAGAAACACGCTGCAAATACTCACAACACAACCAAATACAGAAACATGCTGCAAATACTTACAACACAACCAAATACAGAAACACGCTGCAAATACTCACAACACAACCAAATACAGAAACATGCTGCAAATACTCACAACACAACCAAATACAGAAACATGCTGCAAATACTTACAACACAACCAAATACAGAAACACGCTGCAAATACTCACAACACAACCAAATACAGAAACACGCTGCAAATACTCACAACACAACCAAATACAGAAACATGCTGCAAATACTCACAATGCAACCAAATACAGAAACACGCTGCAAATACTCACAACACAACCAAATACAGAAACATGCTGCAAATACTCACAATGCAACCAAATACAGAAACACGCTGCAAATACTCACAACACAGCCAAATACAGAGACACGCTGCAAATACTCACAACACAACCAAATACAGAAACATGCTGCAAATACTCACAATGCAACCAAATACAGAAACACGCTGCAAATACTCACAACACAACCAAATACAGAAACATGCTGCAAATACTTACAACACAACCAAATACAGAAACACGCTGCAAATACTTACAATGCCACCAAATACAGAAACACGCTGCAAATACTCACAACACAACCAAATACAGAAACACGCTGCAAATACTTACAATGCCACCAAATACAGAAACACACTGCAAATCCTCACAATGCAACCAAATACAGAAACACACTGCAAATACTCACAACACAACCAAATACAGAAACATGCTGCAAATACTTACAACACAACCAAATACAGAAACATGCTGCAAATACTTACAATGCCACCAAATACAGAAATACGCTGCAAATACTTACAATGCAACCAAATACAGAAACACCCTGCAAATACTCACAATGCAACCAAATACAGAAACACGCTGCAAATACTCACAATGCAACCAAATACAGAAACATGCTGCAAATACTTACAACACAACCAAACACAGAAACATGCTGCAAATACTTACAATGCCACCAAATACAGAAACACGCTGCAAATACTCACAATGCAACCAAATACAGAAACATGCTGCAAATGCTTACAACACAACCAAATACAGAAACACGCTGCAAATACTCACAACACAACCAAATACAGAAACCAACATGTTCTCCAACCAATATGACCATACAGGTTGTTTGTCACTTCCCTGAAATACGCTCCCATTGGAGCGTTTACTAAAGTGGCACCCCTATCGACAACAGGACACTTTCATTTTAATTCATGAAATATGACCCATAGAAGCATTTTATAAAGTTGCGCCCCTATTGACAACAGGACACTTTCATTTTAATGCATTCTTCCCTTTTATCTGCGTCATATTTTGGGTTTCGCGTAGCTCAATTGGCAGAGCATTGCAATAACAATATGTGATCATGTGATCGTGGGTTCGATCCCAGAGAACGCATGTGCTCATAAAGTGTAAATGCACTATAAATCATTAAGGTTAGGTTAAGGGGTAGGGTGGGTGTAGCCGTTAATACAAATTAGTTTTGGTAAATGGAAATAGGAGAAATAGTGTAAAAAGTCCACACATTGCATTTAAATGAACATGCATTTTGATTGGTAATGACAGTCATACGTCATTTCATGATGACAGATGTAACAGGACACTGTCATTATTTTTATGACAGCTAGAGGGCGCATGACTTTAAAACATAAATATAGGTCGTAATAAGGTGCTTTAAAAAATTACCTACAGGGTCGTTTTTTTTTTTTTTTTGGAGGACAGTCTCACAGAAACACACTGCAAATACTCACAGTGCAGCCAAATACAGAAATGTGCTGCAAATACTCACAAAGCTCAATGTTCTGCAACTGAAGAAAACACCAGCAAATTAAAAAAAAGCATCTTCATCAGTTTGACAATACATGTGTTGCAAATACTGACAATGTAACCAAATGACATGAGATCACTAGGGTGTTTTTTTTCTCTGGAATAAATCATAGATGCATGATATATCAGTACCCAATAGAATATCAGCTGTTTTTTACAATTATTAAAATCAATCACTATTGGAGATATAGTTACACACAAGGAACATATAGCCTATACATAGAACCAAAAGAAGATTTATACACTTGACTTTTTGCACTGTAGAGAACTGGTGTAGAAACACGTATTATGTCAACCATTAAATGAGAATAAATTTGCAGAGAAGCTTGCAAAAGTGTGACACTGAATTAGATGTACTGTAATGTACTGTTAAGTATCCTATTGCTGTACTGAGCTGATGATGTGGCTGCATATGGTTGTGTCATGTGGAGGACAGAGGCAGCTTCTTTGCTGTCACCATGGTGCTGGGTGTCATCATCGTTTAAGTGTCTAATTAGTCCAAAGTTTCCACACACACTCATAAAAAGTCTCTATTGAGTATCAATGCATTAGCAGAGGGGCAAAGGACTCCACTGTGTTCTAAAAGAAATAGTTCACCCAGAAATAAAAATTCAACACCATAAAGTAATACAGAACTTGCACCCTGCATTTCAAGCCTTCAGATTCAGAATTTTATTGTTGTTATTATTGAAAATATGTTTTGTTAATAATTTTGTATCTGTTTTTGTAATTTATGAAGCTTGACAGATGTTTTGATTCTTCAGAATTTCTCTTCTTACAAAAAACAAAAAACAGCACACAGATTTGGAATGGCATGAGCATGTGCAAACAATGACAGACTTCTCAGTTTAGTGTAAACCATCCCTTTAAGACAGCAGCTAAATATAGCCGACTAAACATTTTAAGGTGCTCCGCATGTGATGCCCTTCCTCGTAAGGCTGGATCTGCGATTCCCCGAAGCGCAAACGCTGGAGGCGTCTTCCTCTTTGAGGTTTGCAGTTCACCCAGAGTTAAAGACAGATAACACTGCAAACCTCAACAGAGATTTACACAATCGCTTTGGAAAAGAAAGGCATATCTCCTGTCTCCCTCTGAAAAGAGACAATGTCATTCCACAGGAGCGCTCAGACCGCTGATCTTCATCATTAAAGACAATTATGTCACATTCACTTCTCCTCTCCCTGCTCTGAAGGGAAGTAGCCAAAGCCAATTTAATGTTCCTCAATTGTCTCCTTTGTACTGCATACAGTTTACTGGGGCTTAATAGGGCAGGCCGCTTCCCTTTGATATTACCTCTTCCTCCGCCAAACCCATAATGCCCCCATTTGTTCTACACAAAAGCCCAACTTAAACTACACAAAGAGGTGGTTACACAGAATCTCATTTGCCTAAGTGATTGCATCCACAATAAAGGCTCGAATCTTTGATCTCAGTGAGGTGCAAATGTGTTGGCTTTGCTCGGACCGCAGGCCGTTGTGTGGCAGCGTGAGGCGCTGACCGAAACAATGCAGCCCCTAATTCGAGCTATTACCCGCACATTACTGTCTGCGTGTTTGCTCATTTGCACAAGGGTTTAGGAGAAAAGAATATGTGTCGATGGGTGGACAGATGCAGTGAGTCCGTCAAGTTTATCTGTGTCATCCGAGAGGACCAGCGGGCAGGCTTAATTTGGAGGGGCCACTTCAAAAAGAGCAGCTTTGGCTGCTGTCGAAAGGCAAACAACATTTAGCACCTCAGCGCCTAGTGCTAATGACAAACAAGCTGCTCGGATCCACATGAAAGAGGGGCATCCTTGGGTCTCCATCAATGACCTTTTCAAATACACTTCCTCCACACACAAAAGAGCACACCATCCATCTCCTCAGAGGAGCAACCGTGCTACCCAGGCCCATTCACCAGCCCTCACTCTAAATATGAATGCAAGGATGGGGGAAAAGTTTTTCTTCTCAACTACACTTGAAACAAATACCATAAATAAGTCAAAGAGAAGGAGGGAGGGGTAGGTGTACATTACATGACTTCAAAGGCTCGCTCTCTTCCCCCATAGAGCCCAGGCAGTGTGCTTATTTTCAAGGTGCTTATTCATGTGTGCAGACTTGGGGCTACATCACTCAGCATTACCCGAGGGACACTTAACAGTTTCCTCCAAAATAAAAAAAAGGGAGGGGGTCCAAACAGATCCCGGAGAACTTGAAACTGACGGAGAGGATATTTCCGAGACGACGGCGGTGACCTCGCGTCACCCCCGTGGGCTGTGTCAATTAACCTCCCATTTTACAGTTGGCTGCCTCGTGAGAAAATACACACCGGCACAAAGGCTAAGTATCATCAATTATATCATAAAAACAACAGAGTGACCTCACATAAAAGGAAAATAAGCTAACCGATATTACTTTATTTGACTCGTAAAGACTTTTTATCTCACGTCATTTCAAGATGACAGACGGTGACATTTATGGCGAGACACACATTAGAAACTTAAAGGATTTGTTCACTTCAGAATCGCAATTTCCTGATAATTTATTCACCCCCATGTCATCCAAGATGTTTATGTCTTTCTTTCTTCAGTCAAAAAAAAAGGAAAACATTCCATGATTTCTCCGTATAGTAGACTTCAACAGGTACCAATGGATTTAAGGTCCAAATTGCAGTTTCAGTGTAGCTTCAAAGGGTTCTACATGATCCCAGCCGAGGAATAAGGGTCTTAATTAGTGAAACATTCAGCCATTTATATACTTTTTAACCACAAATGCTCATCTTGCACTGCTCTGCGATGCGCCACGCATTACGTAATCAAGTTGGAAAGGTCACGTGTGATGTTAGGCAGAAGTACTGCGGTAGGATAAAAAACGTAGTCTTTGCACGTTCCCTTTGTAAACACTTGCTCGTTACTTCGGCCTACATCTCGCATTACCTTCCTAACGTGATTACATAATGCGTGGCACCTCGCAGAGCTAGTGCAAGACGAGCATTTGTGTTTTTTTTAGAAAATGGCCGATCGTTTCGTTAGATAAGACCCTTATTCCTCGGCTGGGATGATGTAGAGTCTTTTGAAGCTGCACTTAAAAACTGATATTTGGACCTTCAACACATTGGTAACTGTTGAACTCCATTATATGGGGAACAATCCTGGAATGTTTTCCTCAAAAACCTTCATTTCTTTTCGACTGAAGAAAGAAAGACATAAACGTCTTGGATGACATTGGTAAATTATCAAGAAATTTAAATTCTGAAGTGAACTAATCCTTTAAGAGCATGAGTGCAATTCACTGCAGTAACATAACTTGGTTGTCGCTGACGTCACATTTTCTTTAGTCTCGCGTAGCCAGACCTTCAGACTGATGGCAGAAGGTCTGGACTCTATCGCAGCTTTTATTGGCCAAGAGGAAGTTTGACTGACATGTAACACAACCAGTCACAGTTCGTTTTGTTCCGCATCATGTTTAGGGGCGTGAAAATGTAAAGTCAATGTCTCTATGATAACAGACCGGCGTGCATCTAATAAAATATTAATTAAAGAATTTTGTGCAAGTTTACTGCAACAATGGAGCTGCGGACATCACATACTTTTGAAATTCCATCGTTTATTTGATCCTGATAAGCGCTCGTTGTCATAGTTGTAAACACGACGGCATTCTTCTTCCACAAGGGACTTTGGCGTCACAGCATTTGTTTCCAGGAACGTTAAAGAATGCGACACACACGTCTTCTGTAATTCCTGTAGTATTCAACCAACCAGATGACAACTTTGAAACGAAGTGTTTCAAAATAAGTGTGCCATATGCATCAGACGTTCTGCCAATTGTCCGTGACGTCTGAGGCTGAGACTATTTTCTTGCATTATATATTTTCAGTCGTATGTTTGATTAGAGCTTCCAAATGTTTTATTTTATCTTTACCCCCACAGGCACATCTGTAAGAGTTAACTAAAGTAAAATATCCTTTACAAGTAATTTTTGTCATGCACAGTTCAGATATGCATTTACTTCAGATTTTCTTTATAACTGCATCCTCTCTTCTTATAGGCATCAAAGGTTTCATTCACTGACTGCATTAATGGAACAGAAAAGATTATCATCTGTAGGGAAAAGAGTTTTACAGTTCAATTCACAGTTGTTTCTCCTGTTGTTATTCTAATCTCTGATCCTGTATTGATTATGGCATCTGCAAGACTGCCTCTGTTTTCACAGGAAATGGGTTTGGCTCAATCCCAAATGGATTGTTTCTTTCTCTTTTTTTTTTCCTTTAAGTCCCAGTAAGATGTAAAGACATAAAATTGGAATTCAAGCATATATGAAGCCATACTTGAAAATATGATTTAATAATTATGGATTTTACACTACCTTATACTGATTAAACACTACATTCCTATATTGAGCATATAATACACATGCACATGACGTCACGGTTTTCACAAATTCGCATTTTTGTAGTTTACATGGAGACGATAACGATAATTTTCAGGCCTCCAAAATGCTGTTTGTCATGTAAATGAACAGCCAAAACATATAAAACGTTTTTAGCTTTTAGTTAAAAGCCGCGTTGGGTAAATGGCCCCTTAGATGAAGTCAGTTCTCCTCAAATTCCCACAGGTGTCCTATTAGACCTATTACATTTTTTTTTCAAACCAACTCAACAGCACCCATTTATTTTAGTGTATGGAAAAGAGCAGTAAGAAACACTATAATTTCTGTTTCACTGAAGATGGAAAATAATACAGATTTGGAACAACATGAAGGTGAATGATGACAGAACTTTTTGGGGTGAACTATTCCAACTACACTGTCATTGCTTGAGACTGTCTTTGAAACAGACTTCAGAGAATCTTATTATCAGTCAAACAGAGTACTCCATGCTGAGAGATGCTCCTAATCTCATCTAGAAGAACAGGTGTTTCCCATCCAAACAAATGTGTTTAGAGTAAGTGGAGACTTAAAAACAACAATTGCCTTAAAGCTGAACGTAAATCCATTCTAAACATAGACTGAGGTGGTAAAAATAACTTAGCACAGATTTAACAAACTTGACAAGCTAATGTAAATTGATATACAATGATATTATGTACAATGTGCACAGTCTAATCTGCACTCAGCAGTAAATAATTAAACAATAAATAAACATATATTGGACCCAAAATTGAGAAATAATGGCAGCATCACTATTTATATTTGAGCAAAACTGCTAGTATTAAATTTCACACATTGTTTTTTTTTTTTTTTAACTTATGTTACCATTTTTATTTCTTTTTCCATATTCCCTTAAATCCATGTAATTCTTTACTTATTTAATTCCTTTAAAATAACAACGAAAACTCAGTTCAAGGTGTAATCTATTAATTGCAGTTAACAAATCATCTAATAACATTAAATATTTAGTGCCTTTATAATATGTTTTATTTTATCAAATTGTAGGGATTGTTTGATTTGTTTTATGGAGAGCTTGGTGAATCAGACCAAAAAGAGACTTTTAGCCACAACTCTTCCTTTTTATTATACAAATGTGACGTCAAATGTCTACAAATGTATATATTTGATCCCAGATCTGATAATTTGCTGAGCAGCCATTTGTCTTATCATAATGTAGATAATAAAGACTGTGAGTTCTTTGTAAATGGCAGAATGCACTAACAAAGAAAGTCTTTTAGGAAAAAAAAGAAAGTTATTCAAAGAGAAAAACTGTATTGGAATTCCTTTCTAAAAGAAGCTAATTGGAGAAAGGCATGGTACATTTTGCATTTCAAAAAAGATTTTACATAAAATATATCCAACTAATATTTTACTCTCTAAGTTTATGGATGTTGGGAAAGAATGTTCTTTTTGTATTTGTACTGAGGAGTCTCTATGCCATTTGTTTTATGATTGTCAAAATGTACAGATATTTTGGGAAGATTGTTTTTACACTTTCACTGCCAAAGTTAGATTAATGATAACTTTGAATGTTAAAGCAATTATTTGTTATTATGAGCATGAAGATAAAAATATTGTCAATCTTGCAAACTTCATTATCTTGAATGGCAAATTCTTTATTCATAAATATCGATTATCCTAATCTCCTCCTTTATACAAGGTTTTCTTTTAATTAAGTCTCTTAAACTTGTGAAAAATGTAAAAGGTAATTCTACTGTTACTATACAAGTCTTAAACCCTTCCCACCCCCTCCCCCTTTTTTTCTCTTTTTTCTTTCATTTATCTTTGGAGCATTGTCTTTGTTGCCTGTTTTTTGCATTGTTTATAAGTTCTTAATTAAAAAAAAAAAAAAAAAAAAAAATACAAAGAAATACAGACACCGGTTCATGGGTTCACAGAGATCATCGCCCCCTAGCGGCAAACTCTTAAAATTTCGAGACATTTTGAAACAGTTATGACATAAAAAAGCCGTGTTTACTGATATAAGGTGACTTTGGCAGTTTGACATGTGCTCCTATCCACTGTTTTTTTTAAAAAAAAAAAATGTTTCGCAAAGCTTTTGAAGCTTCACAAAGCCTGTTTCAAAAGCGCCTATAATCACCTGTTCAAAAAAACGGACCGTGCTGGCAAAAGAACGCGACAGAGCTCGTAATAAAACGAGAATCAACTTGGGCTTGCCTTTTCGGAGATAGCAAGAACTGAGGGATTTAAAAATTCTGTAAAAGCGACGCGGAGATGATGGCATTATTTCTTAACAGGTGAGAAAGTTATTTTATTGAACCGATACATTGCCATATGTAGTTCTCTAACATGGGTCATTGTAAATCATTAGGTCATTTCATTATTGATTATTTTTGTGCTAACGTTTTGAGAACATCTTTAAATATATATAATTCCGAACATTCTATAAATGATACTGGGAAAAATTGGAGAGAACCTTGCCAGAAGCCAAGTTCTGAGAATGTTCCCAGTTAGCTTTAGCAATCGCAGAGCAATGTGCTAAAAACTTCTCTAAACACCCTGCTAACCATTTAGAGACATCTTGGTGTTGAGGTTGCCATTAATATTTTCATCAGCAAGTTTATTTCCCAGGCAGGATCATAGGCAGTCTGATGTTGAACAACATTATAAATGACTTCTTCATAGTGTAAAACACTTGAAATTTGTTTGCACCAGAATGCAGCGTTATACTTAATAATCCTTATTTATAATGACACCGAACTTATTTGATCACTTTCAGAGTTTTATCCTATAATCTGCTAAAAAACACATTTTGAAACCCTGCTCTTTTGTCAACACTGTGACTAAAGCAGTGAGCCATAGTAAAGCATGAATTCAGACAGTTTTTTTTCCATATTTTGTGAGAGACTATGTGTTGTAGGCTCTGAATGTGGCACTAGTGCCACCTGAAAGCATGTCTTTAACAGCTTGCATGCCACAGACTGGTAATGGGTCATTATGAATTTGATTTATGATGAGGTTTAGCTACTTAAAGTTTCCATCAGCTGATCACACATTGTACATTCTCCAAAGTCTCAGCCGCAACCACACCGCCTCATCGTCACCTCATAGGCTGTAGACTGGACAGGCCACTAGACTAGAATGACAAACTACTTAAGAGCCAATTAGAGGGTAATCAAGATGTTTGAGCATTTCGAGAGGGTGGCAAGGGATAATTGCCAAGACCACAGTGCAGAGACCGTCAACATGCCACATAGTCGCTCCAGTCCCCAAAGTAGTTAAATCAAGACCTGGCTGCAGTTCAATGTAGTCTCTACTGGTGTTTCTCATCTAGAATAGTTCACTCAAAAATTATCCCATGATTTACTGTATATGACTATCTTCTTTCAGACGAACACAATCGGAGATATATTTTAAAATAATCTTAGTCCTCCAAGGTTTATAATGGTTGTGAATGGCTGCCCAAATTCTGAAGACAAAAAAAAAAAGAATCCATCCATAAAAAAAAAATGAATCCATATGACTCCAGGTGGTTAATAAAGGTCTTCTGAAGTGAATCAATGCATTTATTTAAGACTAGTATCCTTATTTAAAACTTTATAAAGTAAAATGAAGAGTTTCCGGCGCGATGTACTTCCAAAAAGCGTTAACTACGCATTGTACGTCATGGCGTAGTGTAGAACGTCTCTCTATTGATCAGGCATAACATAATGACCACTGACAGGTGAAGTGAATAACACTGATTATCTTTTTATCACAGCACCTGTTAGTGGTTGGGATATATTAGGCAGCAAGAGAACGTTTTGCTCTTAAAGTTGATGTGTTAGAAGCAGGAAAAATGGCCAAGTGTACGGATTTGAGCAAGTGATGGCTAGATTGTGATAGCTAGACGACTGCGTCAGAGCAACTCCAAAACTGCAGCTCTTGTGGGGTGTTCTCGGTCTGCAGTGGTCAGTATCTAGAAAAGTGCTCCAAGGAAGGAACAGTGGTGAACCGGTGACAGGGTCATAGGTGGTCAAGGCTCATTGATGCATGTTGGGAGTGAAGGCTGTGTGGTCCATTCCAACAGACAAGCTACTGGTCCTGATAGAAAGGTGTCAGAATACACAGTGCATTGCTGTTTGTTGTGTATGGGGCTGCATAGCCGCAGACCAGTCAGGGTGCCCATGCTGACCCCTGTCCACCGCAGAAACCTGAGTGTCAGAACTGGACCATGGAGCATTGGAAGAGGGTGGCCTGGTCTGATGAATCACGTTTTCTTTTACATCACGTGAATAGTCGGATGCGTGTGCGTTGCTTACCTGGGGAACACATGACACCAGGATGCACTATGGGAAGAAGGCAAGCCGGCGGAGGCTGCGTGATGCTTTGGGCAATGTTCTGCTAGGAAACCTTGGGTCCTGCCATCCATGTGGATGTTACTTTGACATGCACCACCTACCTAAGCATTGTTGCAGATCATGTACGCCCTTTCATGGAAATGGTATTCCCTGGTGGCTTTGGCCTCTTTCAGCAGGATAATGCGCACGACCACAAAGCAAAAATGGTTCAGGGATAGTTTGAGGAGCACAACAATGAGTTTGAGGTGTTGACTTGGCCTCCAAATTCCCCAGATGTCAATCCAATTGATCATCTGTGGGATGTGCTGAACAAACAGGTCCGATCCATGGAGGCTCCACCTGGCAACTCACAGGACTTAAAGGATCTGCTGCTAACATCTTGGTGCCAGATACCACAGCACACCTTCAGGGGTCTATTGGAGTCCATGCCTCGACGGGTCAGGGCTGTTTTAGCAGCAAAAGGGGGACCAGCACAGTATTAGGAAGATGGTAATAATGTTATGCCTGATTGGTGTATATAAAATTCGTTGATGATAATTTCTCTATAGTTGCATAATTTCAGGTGGAATTTGCTGACGTTTTTACATGAAAGTCTGTCTGCAGCCTTTCATACTTAACACATGACAACATAATCAAATTTGCTTATTGGCTACATGTAATCAATAATCAAATTTGAGTATGTTGTCAAATTCTTATGTACAGGTGGTGGTGACTAAGTATATTTCTCAAGCAGTGTTTTCTTTCTTTCCAGAGGCCTGTTGGACACCGACAGGCTTTAATGGGGCTCTCAGGGCCAAAATAACATTGTAGCATAATAAGCAGCTGTGGTCCTGACCTGTTACGTATACTCCTGTGTGGAGATATTTCAGACCTACACTTGGGGTTACCGTTTGAAGCAGTTAGTAACTGTGCTGTTTAGATGAAGACAAGAAGCCTAATCTTCTAAATTAAAGATGTGAAGTGCAATATAAATACAATCATCTGTAATAAGAGAGGACACAAGAGCCATCATAAACCATAACCATGTCATCGCACACCAGTTAAACCATAAGCATGGCAGTGTTTCTATTTTTGTTCTTTTGAATCTTCATTTTGAAATTTTAACCTAAAAATTCCTTTCATCAAGGTCGGCATGCACCAAGTCAGTCAGGTCAAATGTATGAATATAGCTCTTTTCACAGTACTCATTGTTTTAAAGCAGTTTTACAGAAAATCAAGATGTTAATGTCTGTAAATTCGTAATACCTTTATGTCTTTTACAGTGCTCAAAAAGAAACATTTTAAAAAATATCTTAATGAACACAAAAAACAATTTGCAAAATGTTGACAAGACTAAGTTTAATATAAGATCTGTTTAACGTATAACATGAAAGTACGGTTAATAATATAACTTAGAGTAACACTTTTCAGTTTTACTCAAATTAGGGTGATGCAAAAATGAGTACACCCCACATCAAAAACTACTACATCTAGTACTTTGTATGGCCTCCATGATTTTTAATGACAGCACCAAGTCTTTTAGGCATGGAATGAACAAGTTGGCAAAATTTTGCAACATTTATCTTTTTCAATTCTTCAAGAATGACCTCTTTTAGAGACTGGATGCTGAATGGAGAGTGATGCTCAACTTGTCTCTTCAGAATTCCCCATAGGTGTTCGATTGGGTTCAGATCAGGAGCCACTGGATCACTTTCACCCTGTTCTTCTTCAGAAATCCAACAGTGGCCTAAGACGTGTGTTTAGGATCATTGTCATGTTGGAAAAGTGCATGACGATCAAGGGCACGGAGTGATGGTAGCATCATCTCTTTCAGTATAGAGCAGTACATCTGTGAATTCATGATGCATATTCATGAATTCATCAGACATAAGGACACTGACACCACCAGGTTTCACTGTAGGCACCATGCTTTTTCTTTGTATTCCTCACCTTTGCGACGCCATACAGTTTTGAAGCCATCAGTTCCAAAAACATTTATCTTGGTCTCATCACTCCAGAGTATAGAGCCCAGTAGTCTTCATCTTTGTCAGCATGGGCCCTGGCAAACTATAGGTGGGCTTTTTTGTGCCTGGGCTTTAGGAAAGGCTTCTTTCGTGGACGGCACCCATGCATGCCATTCCTCTGCAGTGTACGCCGTATTGTGTCACGGGAAATAGTCACGCCAGTTTGACTTTCTACTTCCTTAGTTAACTGCAGTGAACTTGCATGCCGATTTTCTTCAACCCTTTTCATCAGAAGACGCTCCTGTCGAGGTGTTAACTTCCATGGATGACCTGGATGCCTCGGTGAGATGGTTGCAATTCCATCTTTTTTAAAATTTTGTACCACTTTTGCCACAGTATTTTGACTGATAAGTAAAGCTTTGCTGATCTTCTTGTAGCTTCACCTTTCTGTTGTAAAAAAATATTTTCTTTCTCAGGTCTTGTGACATTTCTCTTCCATGTGGTGCCATTGCTGACAGCATGAAATGGGAAGGGGTTTTAACACCCTTTTATAGTCAACTGTCTGCTGGACACCTGTGTAATAAATAAGTGGTTGAATTCTTGTTAAATTAGACATTGTAGTCTAAAATTTTGCTTTGCTCCAAAGACTTTCAGTGGGGTGTACTCATTTTTGCATCACCCTAATTTGAGTAAAACTGAAAATTTTGTTCTCCAAGTTATATTATTAACCTTACTTTCATGTTATAAGTGAAACAGATGTTATATAAAACTTAGTCTTGTTAGCTTTTTGGAAATAGTTTTTGTGTTCATTGAGATATTGTTTAAAATGTTACTTTTCAAAGGGGGTGTACTCATTTACGCTGAGCACTCTAGTCATAGCATGTTTAATTTTGGACAGTAATGAAAATGAGGCTGTGAATACAGTGCATTCAATGAATTGTGGTCTGTTGTTAAAAAACAATCTGATTATTCAGCTGATGAAACGCCTTTCCAAAAAAAAAAAAAAAAAAAAAAAAAAAAAAATCAGAAGACAAAAACGCCAAAAAACAATTTTAAAAGTTATGAGTTGTGAAAACTACATGATCTAGAACCTTTATACAGTGCATGTCATTGTAAAGTCTGTACATCTATTCCTCACAGCCTTGTTTTCATCTGTGTTAAATTCATAATGGTGTCTAGTAAGGTCTAGTCTACATTTTGCAATGATAAGCTTTTGAGATTTGCATATAGCATATAAACACCCTACTGAAGTATACTGTATGTATGCGGATAAAGTTGGACATACTTGTATATGTAACCCGTTTATAAAATCCAGATCAAAGAAAAGGAAGAAAAATATCTACTTGGGTCTGAGCTCACCAAATACAATTAATTCCTATTTATGCTAGTATTTGGAGTCCTGGGTTCGGGGTCTCACACCATGCACTGAATCAAAATGATGATTACAACTTTGTTTTAAATATGTGTGTCTGCACTTGTATAACTTAAGTCATGTACAATACTAACAGAATGAATAAAAAAAATAATAATAGTAAAATGAATTATAATTGAATGAAACACATTAATTAGCTTCAATGAACTGTAACTGTATTCTCTGAATTCTCTTTTTTTTTTCGATTCTTTTTCAGTATGCACTTAAACACTGCACACATCTCATGAAAACATTCTTTGCCCTTCACAAATCACCAATTGAATACAAAGTATATTGTTCATCAACAACAAAGAAAATAAAAAAAATAAAGAAAAAATCAGTATGTGTACTTGAGTGTATACTTAAGTCCAAGAGGAATATAAATGACTCAGTTCCATTTATGTGAATATGTCTCAGTTCAGTTTGTGTGTGTGTGTAAATGCCTACAGTCTTTGCAGGAAGAAACGATGAAGATACGATGAAGATACGATGAAGAAACGATGAAGAAACGATGAAGAAAACAAGCGGAGTCCTCCGATGACGCAATTATTCTGTAGTGCAAATCCAGCGCGGATCTCCCTCACTGCGCGACTCCAACACGACCACCAAACCTTGAGACAGTCCAATCTCCTCAAACTTTGTGGTGCAACATCCAATCGCTAATGCAATAAAACAGTTCAGACATCAATTTAGAAAAATAATGATGAAGATGGGCAAGATTAATAATAGCCGCACATGTGGCTCACATCTCTCTCTTCAACGAGCTGGCGCGCATGTGACGTCAGCACCCATCGACGCGTTTCTTTTAATTATTTTCGTCCGTCACGAAAACAAATTAATAATTATAAAAATAATTTTAAAAAGTAAAATAAAAAAAAATGTCTGAACATTTTATGCATTAGGAAAGAGAAAAAAAATACATAAAAAAAATACATAGGAACAACCTCAATTAATTGGGTGGGTTACATATATCCAAGTTTTCATGCTTGAATGTTCAAAAACCACCTTATATTTTTAACATATTATACTTGTTGCAGCACCTCTCTTCCTATTCTGCTCCGTTTAGTTCCTATCTTTATGAAGCCCCTCCTTACGAAAGCGCAATGTGTTCTGATTGGTTGGTTGGAACAGTGCGTTTTGATTGGTCAACCGCTTCAAGCGTGTTTCGGAAATGTCATGCCCCTTACCATAACCGTGTTAGATCCACGGAGGGGAAAAAAAAAAAAAAAAAAAAAAACTGTCTCTTGGACAAAGCAACAACACACTAACTCGCCTTATACAGACCTTACATCCCTTATTTTGCCTATGCTGTTGGCGGGAATTAATTAAATGAGAAATATTGTGACATGTACATTCCCGGGAGAAAACTCATGACTCCGGTATAGAGAATAACTCCATTTGGAGTGACTTTATGCTTTGTAACTTTACAGACCTTTTTCATTATCTAAAAGCAATATTACGCACTAAAGAAACTTGAAAATTTAAAAAAAGCATAATAGGACGTTTTTAACATGAACATGAAGCCCTGAAAGACATACGTAGCTTTCTTTTCAGGCTTTGCTGACTAAGAAGCACTGCCACTAGAGTCAAATCCCCAATTTCACACTTAAAACTTTGACAGCCATTTAATTTGACAGCAAAGCCATGTAAGGAAAGGAGCAGAGGACAAACACAGAATTTGAGGAGGGCAATTATTTTAGAATAACTACCTGGTGTTTGTCAGCCAAGAGCCATTTGAAAATGATCATTCAGTATAAATAAGCATCAAAGAAAACAAGGCAAGCTATTTTGAGATGATGCAACATATTATTAGCTAAATATAGCATGAGTTGATCTGAAGAGCACTCTTCTCAGAATACATTTAATTCCCTTTCAACTGGACATTCTTTGATGATTTGGAATGTCTGATGTTCTTCCTGGATTCTGCTGGCGAGAGACAACTGGATTCACTAATTGTATATAAAAAACCTTGTTTGAAAGATAACACAGAGAATGCCCGATAGCCTGGACAATCTGCCTTACTTAAAAGACATTGAAGCAGGATGATAATGGGCAGCTCTGCAGTGAAGTTCCCGACACACAGACCGCAATGCTAATGATAATTGATGTCACATGTTCTCCATGCTCTTCCCAGAGACAGAAGCTTAAAGAGGAAAGCCAGATATCTGTGTCCTGTCCTCAAGTCTCCCACTTTCCTTCCGCCTTGGTGCCTTCATCTAATTTGTAGGTTGAATCATGAAAGCATTGTGATAAATGGGGGATTATGGTGAATGGACTGGGCATTAATGAAGTTTCAGGAGGATTAGTGGTGACATAAACCATTGGGGTTGGGAGGGCTCATGGAGCCCTGGATCTCCTTAGAGGAGCCCATTGAGGGGTCAAGAGGAGTGTGAGTGAATTAATTGGAGAAATGCAAGGCGTGGTCCTCCTTTAATCCTCTCAGTGTCTCATGCCTGGCTCCAGTCCACACCCTCATATGATTCCTAATCAGCCTGACTCACCGCTGTAGCACTGGAACGAAGTAAACCTGAGTTTCTCTAATGTAGTAATAACAGAGTTTGACAGATCTTGTCAGCATGCCAAAAGGTGACTGTCGATGTCTGAGAGGGGGCTCGAAGACAATGCATGCGGAAAAGGGCTTCCGGAAAAGAGTTCTTCAACATCAAAAGACTGGCCGTGCACTTAGATGTCCTCTGTTGAGTCATTTGTTGATCTATAACTCACTCTGAACATGCTCAGTGGGGAACAAGGCAGTGCGGAGCCAGGGAGACATTATAAAGTGTTGAAGGAGACAAGATTGAGATTCATGGATAAATAATGACATGGTCCAAGTCAAGAGAATTAGAGCCTGTCCAAAATGCATCAACATAGAGGGGGAAAACACATTTTTGAAGGCATTGCAAAATGATAACAATTATTATAATATTATATTAATAACAATAATAAAAGTAAAACAATTTTAATTAAATTTTTCAAATATCAAAACATTTTTATATTAAAACACAATCAAGAGAAATATTAAAGATTCTACTTTAAATGATCTATATATAAATATATTCATATATAATACCATGAAAAAAAAAAAAAAATAAAAATAAAAATATATAAATATATATATATGATATTATTAATTTTAAACTCCGTAAAGTCAACAAAACATAAAATTTATAGTTGTTACAATTTCATAATTATAATAATATATAGCATGTTCAAATACAACACAATTTAGAATAAAAAAAATATAATATTATTAACAAATAATAATATGAAATGAGAAGAAATTATTGCAAAAATAATAAAAATATTTATTACAGCAAAAAAGTTAAAATCTTACTGATATAAGTAGAAGTAATGGAGTAACATAAGTACAGTAACATATAGTACTATTAAATAGTAGTCTATTTAGGTTTTTAGTGTTTTTAGTATCTGATGTTTTTAGTATCTAGAAGAAATTATTGCAAAAACAATAAAAATAATAGTTATTACAGCAAAAATGTTAATAAAATAGTAATGAAGTATCATACAAATACAGTAACATATAGTATTATTAAATAGTAGTCTATTGAAATTTTAGTGTTTTTAGTATCTAATATGAAATTGTCATCTCGTTAGCTTGTTGTTCTGCTTTTTTCACAAGAGACTAATAAAACCATGCATGAAATCATACCATCCTCCCCAAACCTAAAAAAAAAAAAAAAAAAAAATTAATTGAAAAGGCCTTTTCTTACACTGCAGGAAATGAGATTCATATTGATCATTGTAGATGGTCCAGACTCATGTTACCCAGGCCAGACTTTCTCATACGGGGTTGAAACCTGATCCGGAGCCAGCGTGCACTCGGTGGCAGACCTCCTGGCACCAGAGCAGAGAGGGCCCGAATGCACAGTGCTGCAGGGAAGGCCTGTCATTAGAGGAGCTGACTCCAGATCAGTGCCGTGATTAATTATCCAGCTCGGGAGAGACACACCTTCAGTCGAGTGCCTGTTAGGGTCGACAATCTCCCTGGTCCTCATTATATCGCTGCTTGGCTTGTAATTTACTGTCTTCTCCGTCAAATGCCGTCAGAGAACCTCCAGACAAACCTGTAGGTGTCTCTGCCATGAATGGTATTCGGACAGAATTTTTGGGATACCTTTAGAAGGACGCTAGCGGAGATTTATGGGTCTGTCCTGCTGTGTGTTTGTCATACTTTAAAATATTGACTTCATTGGAGTAAAAAAAAAAAAAAAAAGATTAATTGGGGTGGTCTATCTATCTATCTATCTATCTATCTATCTATCTATCTATCTATCTATCTATCTATCTATCTATCTATCTATCTATCTATCTATCTATCTATCTATCTATCTATCTATCTATCTATCTATCTATCTATCTATCTATCTATCTATCTAATTTTAAAACTCCCCCAAATCCACAAAACATACAAATTATAGTTCAGTTACAATTTCTAAATTCTAGTCATATAAAGCGTGTTCAAATACAATATTTAGAATGCAAAATAAATATTGTAATATTATTAATAAATTATATTATGAAACATTAGTTAACTAATAAAATAATAGTTAACAAAAATCTTAATGATATCAGTAAAAATACACAATAGCTGATATTTGAACAATCATATAAAATAGCTTGAACATCAGACTTGCACCAGTTGACTTCTTTTTTTTTAAATGCATTTATTTGCATTGTTGCTTCAGAAACTTGAAGCTAGAATAAAAACGAAAGAAGAAAAAAGAAGAAAAAAAGATATATATTCATATATTCACTGTTAACATATTAATACAACAAAACATTTTGAGGGCCATGAAAAATGAATGAAAATGATCAAAAATGCTGGCACGTTCTAGAAACTTAAAAATAATACTCTGGGGGGGAAAGTCAAGCAGTCTACCAGAGTATAAATGGCATAGCAAAGTCTCTAACATGCAAAACAAAAACAATTATGCAACCTTTTTGAGTGACAGCGTAGAGTCAGAGTTCTTTCCCGTAAGGCGAGTGACTTCAGCAGGTCTCTGCGGGTGTGAATGTGTGTGTTTGTGTCAGAGGAGGGTAATGATAAGGTTTCCTGCGGCAGATGTACAGGCCGTGCCCAGGAGTGACAGCAGGAGCGTCTTGTCAGTGGCGTCGCTCCTCTGTGGACCATCCGTGCAATTTCTCTTATTACAAGGCTAGACAGGGCACAACAACCACAAAAATAAGCAATTACATTTAATTAGACAACAACAACCAAAAGACGTCTCGGACACAGCGCTAGCAAATAAAAGGAAACGTGAGGCGACCGAAGAGAGTATGATGAATGATACATCAAAGTCCAAAGCTAAATGACTCTTTCATTAGTTGCATGATTTCTTCAAAGCAGAGAGAGCAGAGATGAGTAAGATAAAGGGGAGTGGAAAGAGGGAGACGGAGTGAAAGAGACAGACAGAGACAGGACAGGAAAGTGAATGATCCTTGGCCCTGTTTACACCTGGTATTAAAGCAGAACTAAGTAACTTTTTTACCTTCATAAATAGTTTTCTAAGTCCTTACGCTGGTTAATTGACTTGTAGTGGTGTGTTTGAGGCGTGCACTAACCCCCTCTGGCACCTCTACGGCAGAAAACAGCACTTGCAAGTTGAGCTGCACAATCTCGCCTCATGTTCACACTCAAAAAAATAACTTGTTGGTCTAACTTAATTCAATTATGACACCTATTTCCACACTTAAGCTAGGTTAATTGTACAGATGAGTAAAATTCATCCTAATTGAATGAGATTACACTAGTTTCATTTGACATATTCTGTGAATGTTTCCTGAACATAATTCACTCTTGTTGATCCAACCAGTGCTATTTCAATTCAGACTGTGCAGAGTTGCTTAAGTTTTCTGGGAAAACATTTGTAGCATGCAAGTAATGATCAGGTTAAGAACTTCTCATCACTGGCTTTAGCACAGTTAAAGCTTGTTGAGAACAACATAGATTTATTTCATGTAGCCACCCATAGCCTAACCACAAGGTCTACACTTCAGCATAATGGTAACCTCTTAAACTCTTTTAAATGTCAAATATAACTGAACATCAAACTTTAAAAGGTATTTCCCTTTCCTAAAAAAAAAAAAAACATTAAACAGCACTTAATTTCAACATTTACTGTCCCAAGCTATCCCTACGCAAAGCATGCTGGGAAATAGAAATCCACTGCCCAGTTTCAATCAATGCAACTTAAATAATTTGTGTAGTCCCAACACAAATGGTTTAGGTTAACCTAACATTTTGCAAATTTAATTTCATTTAACATAATACAATTGAGTGCAAATGCCAATTAAGTAAAAAACTAAAGATTTGTGTTGGTTCAGCTTATTTTATTTAAATAAATTGAGCAAGCAGCGAGAATCATTTTTTTGAGTGCATGTTCACGCGAGAGACAATTTCGAAAATTATCCACCTCCATCGAGATTTCTTGTACTGTATTTGCAAAACTACTGCACTGGTGAGTGTTGTAGTCGTTGTAGTCCAGAACTGCGCTTGGAGTATTTACGAAAGTGTGATTCACTGAAGGAACCTGTAGGGGGAGCTTCGCAAATCTTACTGAGTTCTGCTTTAAGATGCGCTTTGGTTGATCGGGTCACAAGCAGACATTGGAGACAAATACCTGTTTACACCTGGTATTTTAATATTTTAATAGTCTTTTTTTGTCCACTTTCAGCCACTTCTGTCCTGATTTCTTCAAGGGGAGGGTCTATGGGTGGGTAAATGTATGGGTTTTTTCAGATCTTGTGATCTAATGGACAAAATAAGCTTGCGCAATTTACATATGAACACACCTGGAGATGACATAAAAATATGGAGCCACAGGCTCTGACAGCCACAGGACTACGCCGAATGGTGTGTGTGTGTGTGTGTGTGTGTGTGTGTGTGTGTGCACATGCTAGAAATCAGGAATGGTGAGCGAACATTGTGCTTGGTATGTTTTCCGTCTTCAACCCAGACTTGGGTCTCCAGGCAACAAAGTTTAAATGGCTAGCGTGCTTCCCATAATGTTTATGCGTTTGGTCAGTAGGCGGTCTTTTGCGGCTGTTTGAACACATTACGAAAGTAATGTGTATACACATGTATTTAGCATCGTCCACTTGCGATCCGATCGACCAAAATGCATCTTAAAGGGATAGTCAACCCAAAAAAGAAAATTTGATGTTTATCTGCTTACCCCCAGGGCATCCAAGATGTAGGTGACTTCAGTAGAACACAAATGATGATTTTTAACTCCAACCGTTGCAGTCTGTCAGCCGTATAATGCATGTCAATAGGAACTCCATCTATAAAAGTAAAAAAAAAACATGCACAGACAAATCCAAATTAAACCCTGCGGTTCGTGACGACACACTGATGTCCTAAGACACGAAACGATTGGTTTGTGTGAGAAACGGAACAGTATTTAAATCATTTTTAACATCCAAAACACCACTATGTCCAACTGCCTTGCGCATCCTGTTGGTGAGGTCTGACAATGCATTCTGATGATGATCGCTCGCGCTTTGCTGCAACGAGTGCGAGACATCACTTCCGTAAGCAGATAAACATCAAATTTTCATTTTTGGGTGAACTACCCCTTTAATACCATGTGTAAACAGGGCCCTAGAGCAACTTTAGGGAACTATCCTTTTTGATGTTAGTCAAAGTTAGTTTCACCGAGTGTGAGCGGTTGCAAGTTCTGATCTAAAATCACTTTTAATAAACCAAAATGGCTGCTGTATGTCTGTGGATTATTAGCCAAAACACTTCCTGCATTTCCTGCAGTGTAAGAAAAGGCCTTTTCAATTAATTTTTTTTTTTTTTTTTTTTTTTTTAGGTTTGGGGAGGATGGTATGATTTCATGCATGGTTTTATTAGTCTCTTGTGAAAAAAGCAGAACAACAATCTAACGAGATGACAATTTCATATTAGATACTAAAAACACTAAAAATTAAATAGAACATGAATTTTGTATAGAGCCATGATCACATATTTTTGTAGGTCAACCCAGAAGTTAGCATCACCCAGTTTCGCTCCACTTTAGACATTCTACTAACTATAAGTAACTTTGCAACTACTTGTCAACTAACTCTCTTTAGAGTATTAGTAGACTGTAGTAGACAATGTTTTAGCAGAGAAAAAAAGAAGAAAAAAAGGGTCATGCTGAAGTGTGGTACTGTAATAGGATGCCACCTTTGCAATAAGTCAGTTTGTGAAATTTCATTCCTGTTAGATATTCCGTGGTCAAATTTAAGTGGTATTATTGGAAAGCGGAAGCTTTTTGGAACAGCAGCAACTCGGCCACAAAGTGGAAGACCACAGGGTTTTATAAGTCTTTATTTAATCTTGACAGACTACACATCATTAAAAAGGTCAAAGATTCCATTTTATCTTATATTAAATATCTTATAGTGACAGTAAATTCAAAAATTTTGTCACGAGCTATGCAAAATCAAAAACTCCATGTCCATGCACATTAAATATGAGCCTCTAATGCATCCACTGGGGGAAAAACTCCTGTACACTTCTCATCAGAGTTCCTTACTAAACTCTGTACACCAGGGTTTTTAGTCCATAACTGTGCTCATTTTAAATTTGTTTCAGTATTATTATTATTTTATATTTTTACCCAAATATAAAAAAATACCCATTATACCCATTATAGAGCATGAAGTGGCTAGTTGGGCAGTTGTGGACTAATGGTTAGAGGGTCGGACTTGTAACCCGAAGGTCATAAAAGTACCGGCAGGAAATGTTGGTGAGGAGAGTGAATAAACAGCACTCTCTTCCACTCTCATTACCCACAACTCAGGTGCTTTTGAGCAAGGGACCTAAGCCCCAATCACTCCCCAGGCACCACAGCAAAAATGGCTGCCCACTGCTCTGGGTGTGTGCAGTGAAGCTGAAAAACATGCTGATAGAAACGTTTTGACTGAATAAGCGTGACAATTAACCCACAGTTGCGACAGTATATGGTAAATTTTGTATTCTTCAAGCTATCTAAGATATTTTCATAAGAATAAACTGTGTATAATCGGCATAGACTTTATTATTGTATAGAATGTTATAAATTAATATATTTTTTCATCATTCTGTAAGATGCCACATCAGATCACAGAAGGTAGTTATTTTAAACATTTGACTGATGTTATATAGTGGGTTTGGAATAAAAACAAGATAATATTGTTATAAATTGTTGTCTTTTGACGCTATGCTAAGATGCTAGCTAGCCCGTATGTACCAGCAGCGATAAATCACCTAAGATCACTGGAATGTTTCTTCTTTAGAAGGGCATTTGATACTAATGCAAAGCATTTTTATTCACACTGTTTTAATCACCTTAATAAAGCTTGCCATGCCGCCATCACATATAGCAGTTATCGCAGATATCACATTTGATTAACAAATACAGCTTTGGTGGGACAAAAATTCATTTTGGCGGCCACCAAAATATTTTCAGTGCAGGGAAAACTCTGATAAGATCACAGAGCGGGTATCTTGCCAAAAATCTTGCTATTTTTTAGGGGTTGGGATAGCCCCCTTCTTAATTCTTAATGCTTCAGCATACCAAGACATTTTGGACAATACTATGCTTCCAAATTTGTGGGAGCAGTTTGGGGAAGGCCCTTTTCTATTCCAGCATGACACTGCCCCAGTGCACAAAGTATAAAGACTATGAGTTTGGTGTGAGGAACTTGGCCCACTCAGAGCCCTGACCTCAACCCCACTGAACACCTTTGGGGTAAACTAGAATGGAGATTTTGAGCCAGGCCTTCGCATCCAACAACAGTGTCTGACCTCACAAATACTCTACTTGATGAATGGGCAAAAACTCCCACAGAAACGCTCTGAAAGCCTTCCCAGAAGAGTGGAATCTGTTACGGCTGCAGAGGGGGACACCAACTCCATATCACTGTCTATGTATTTAGAGTGCAATGTCATCACAGTCCCCCTGTTGGTGTAATGGTGTAATACTTTATACATACATACATGGCAGTTCTTCAAAGTCTCTCAGACTGTGGGCCATCCTTATTGTTGACTCCTGTATTAAGGAGATCAAAGCTTGAAACGCCATCATTCAAGATAATTCGGCTCATTTCTTTTATAGTGGAGCACGGATAAATGCTCAACTCAGTTTTATCCCTAGAAGAGAACTGTTCTCCACTAGTTGGCACAGTTGAAAACCACAGTCCTCTTCTTCTGTTGTTGTTATTGCTGCTGACTCTTAGCATGCTGTCTCTGCCACTCTGCATAATACGTTTGCCTGGCTTGCTCCTAATTTCCCAAGCTTCTCATCACTGTCAGGGAGTTCCTGTTTGATCTGGGAGACACCCTCCCTCCTTCTCTCTCTCTCTTTCTCAGCTGTCTGTAGCCTGGGAAAAGCCGCAGCGACACGGCAAACTGTCGCTGCCTGAAGGGGGGAGCGGGTGCAGAGGCGCGCTCTGAGAACATGAAAGACAAACAGCCGCGGTCTGCCGCTGCACCCCTGTCGCCAGGCCTGCCCGTCTGTCTGTGGCGATAGGCAGTCGGGAGCTGGTGCTGCTGCTGCAGTGGGAGGCCAATTTCTGGGTGATCTGAGTTGCGCTGTTTGGTTTAGCCTGACCATCAGGTCTGGGAACAGCCTGACTGCAGTCTTCACCGGTAAATAAAGCTAGTCTTAGCTGCTCTCTCAGCATGCTTTTAAAAAGGTTTTGGGCAGCTTTCAGATGGGAGACTAGCTGAACACTCAGCTAAACCAGTTAAGCATCAGCTTGCCCAGGCTGGGAAAACATCTTAAACCTGCTAAAACCAACAAACAAGCTTAGCCTGATTTAAGCTGATCTGTTTTCATCAGGGTTGGCCCAACAATATGCACACACATTAATACAACATAGACAGTTGGAAAATTGTCAATTTTGCTTTCTAACTGTAGATGAGAATCAGCAGAGCTACTCAACCGGTAGTTCATGATGCTAGCAAAGGCAAGGTCATGGGTTTGATTCCCAGTGAATGCATGTGCTGGTAGAATGTATACCTTTAAAGGGTTAGTTCACCCAAAAATGAAAATTCTAATTAATTACTCACCCTCATGTTGTTCCACACCCATAAGACCTTTGTTCATCTTCGGAACACAAATTAAGATATTTTTGATCAAATCTGATGGCTCAGTGAGGCCTGCATTGACAGCAAGTTAATTTACACTTTCAAACGCCCAGAAAACTAAACTAAAGACATATTTAAAACAGTCCATGTGACTACAGTGGTTCAACCTTAATGTTGCGACGAGAATACTTTTTATGCGCCAAAGAATCAAAATAACGACTTTATTCAACAATATCTAGGGATGGGCGATTTCAAAACACTGCTTCATGAAGCTCTGAAGCTTTACGAATCTTTTGTTTCGAATCGGTGGTTTGGAATGTGTATCAAACTGCCAAAGTCATGTGATTTCAGTAAACGAGGCTTCGTTACGTCAGAAGTGTTTCGAAATTTCATTGGTTTAACTGATTTTACAAAAATTTCTTAATTTGTGTTCTGAAGATGAACAAAGGTCTTACGGGTGTGGGACAACATGAGGGTGAGTAATTAATTACCTTATTTTCATTTTTGGGTGAACTAACCCTTTAAATGCAACGTAAAGGCCCTGATATACTCAACTTTTTTTATTCTCCTCTCAGGGGTAAAAATAAAATAATACCAAAGCTTAAAATACCATAAAATAATTCCTGACACTTCCTGCGCTGCTAAGAGTAGCGTCTAAATGAATATGTAAATATGCGCTGTGTGCTTTCCTCTCAATAACAAATTTAACATACAAAAATATGACGGCAGTAAAGAAAGTGAATGATGACAGTAAAGAAAGCATCTGATCATTGCAATGTTGGATATGTTTGCAGAAGCTCAACAATTTTGCACTCCAGTAATGTCAAGCCACGCTTTTTTATACTGCACTTCATACAATAGATTCCTTTAAAGCAAGCTGCTTTACAGTGTTAAACATGAAAAAAACTGATTTCTACTATAAATTAGCTCTCCAGTGTGTTAATATTTTTGCTCGTGACTGACCTCAGCGGAATAAACAGAAGAAATTAACCAGAGAAGATTTCATGTCAAAGAAGGTGAAGCCCCTGACAACACCTACCTGTTAAGTAATCACCATGGACCAATGGTAGCTCGAAGGTGTTCACCAGTTGGAGCAAAATTTTCCAGAAAGTTCGCTTTGGCAAGCTGTTTCAAACTCCAGAACTCAAAACAATCTTCATTCAGAAGTCACTTTCAAACCAAGCAGCTTTCTTTTGGTCAGCGAATTCACGTGCCAATTTGAAAATAAGTGAAATCTGCGAAGTGAACTCGCGAAAAAACTCCCGATCACTCAAATTCCTTTTGGAATGACTGGATTTTGTCTGTGAAATTTCGTAGAGCAATGATAAACGTGACTGCACCCATATAAGACACATAACGTTTGCATAAAAACCCAATTTGTTTCCCAACCTGGCCCAGAGCATCTCAGAACAGTGATCTGTACCGGTCTGACTTGATGAGAACCAGAGCGGGGCAGGACCAAGGCATCTCCGGCAGGACTTTAGTAGCTTGTTTATCACATTTTGACAGTAATAGGAAAGCAGTCATCCCTCTTTCCGCACCACTCCTTACTCTCAGACATATCATTTATTTGCTGTAGAGTCCCTTTCAGAGCCAGAACCCTTGACTAAACCCTGTCTCTTCTTTACTGTATATCTCACTGGACCAAAACACTGTTCAACTCTTGTATGAGATTAACTCCTTCATGATCTTGAAAATGACTCAAAAGTTTAAAGCTAAAGTTGGAAGTGTTAAAGCTTTTAAGTTTTTTAATTTGTACATATAGTTTATTTTTTTATTTATTTTAAATAGAATATGATATACAGTTGGTCAACACATCTGAGACCCCAATGAAATTGATTTACAATACTGGATTTGGGATATTTTCTTAATAAATTCATTACATTTGTGGGATTGATCATGTAAACTCTTTGCACAGAACATCAGATGTTCTTGCTTCTAAGATGATCTTGGGAACATCTAGTTTTTGGGAAAATAGTGAAATAAAATAAAATACATTTTATTTTATATTAAAATATTGAAAAAAAACAAAAAACAACAACATTTATTTCACATTAAAATAACAGTCCAGATCACTAGTAGCTCTTGAAGAATGACTAGGTAGGTAACATTTGGTTATAAAATGTATCACTATTTACTCATGTTGAAATGGTAAAAAAAGACAATTGCTCGCATGTCAGACACACGTTAATGTTGTGATTAGCAATTAATTGGTAATTCTTTATAATTTGTCATAGTCATTAGTTCTTAATGTGGCCATTCTCATTCAGTAATTATTGATTACCTAATAAGGAACAGTCTCAGTCCTAAATTTGTTCACTGTGAAAAAGTATTTCAACTTAAATAATGCAGTTCAGATAACATAATATTTTGAGTTTTTGTTGATTAAACCTATCACCTTCATTGTATTAACTAACTAATTTGTTATTTCAATGAACTCAACATTTTAAGGCAACCAGGTAGCTTACTTTTTTAAGGTAAACAAACATTTTTTTTTTACAGTGTACTTACTGATTAGTTAATTTTGTTTCCATTTTCCCTGTATATATATAGTGATTAACACTGATTATCTCTTCATCACAGCACCTGGGTGGGATATAGTAGGCAGGAAGTTAACATTTTGTCCTCAAAGTTGATGTGTTGATGTAGCAAGCATAAGGATTTGAGCAAGTTTGAGAAGGGCCAAATTGTGATGGCTAGACGACTGGGTCAGAGCATCTCCAAAACTGCAGCTCTTGTGGGGTGTTCTCGGTCTGCAGTGGTCAGTATCTATCAAAAGTGGTCCAAGGAAGGAACAGTGTTGAACCGGCGACAGGGTCATGGGCGACCAAGGCTCATTGATGCATGAGGGGACCGAAGGCTGGCCCATGTGGTTCGATCCAACAGACGAGCTACTGTAAACTACACAAACTGCTCTAGAAGGTAATGCTGGTCCTGATAGAAAGGTGTCAGAATACACAGTGCATCACAGTTTGTTGTGCATGGGGCTGCATAGCCGCAGACCAGTCAGGGTGCCTCTGTCCACCGCCAAAAGCACCAACAGTGGGCACATGAGCATCAGAACTGGACCACGGAGCAATGGAAGAAGGTGGCATGGTCTGATGAATCATGGTTTCTTTTATATCACATGGATGGCCGGGTGCGTGTGCATCACTTACCTGGGGAACAAATGGCACCACGATGCACTATGGGAAAAAGGGAAGTCGGTGGAGGCAGTGTGATGCTTTGGGCAATGTTCTTCTAAGAAACCTTGGGTCCTGCCATCCATGTGGATGTTACTTTGACATGTATCGCCTACCTAAGCATTGTTGCAGAAAATGTACGGTCTTTCATGGAAATAGTATCCCCTGTGGCCTCTTTCAGCAGGATAATGCGCCCTGCCACAAAGCAAAAATGGTTCAGGAATGGTTTGAGGAGCAGAACAGTAAGTTTGAGATGTTGACTTTTTCCTCCAAATTCCCCAGATGTCAATCCAATCGAGCATCTGTGGGACGTGTTGAACAAACAAGTCAGATCCATGGAGGCCCCACCTCGCAACTTAAAGGACTTAAAGGATCTGCTGCTAACATCTTGGTGCCAGATACCACAGCACACACATTTATTAGTTTTAATTTTACTAAAAATATCTGCAAATTATACAACTATATCTTCCTGAAACCTATGAATCCATGAACAAAGTTTTGTTGTTAAATGATTGCATACAATGCAGATTTTACAGATTTGTTTGATACTGTCTAAAAGTTATTCTCACAATTCTGACAAAACATCACCCATGTTAGAAAGGAATAACGCAACTTTCCAGAAACGCTCTCCCACTGGCGTCCGGCCATCGGTCCTCAAGTCCTACCACTAAATCTAAAAATTACACTGGCATTAAAAGCAATCCATACCTTGTGTTTTCATGCGTGTCAAAAGGAAAAGAATGAGGGGCGCGTAGTTGTGAGGTACACTTCAATTTACACATTTCTGGTGTCTCAAACCACAAGCATAACAGCATGCTCCCAAAACTATGTTTAAAATGTCTGGCATTCACTTGAGCTTTCAAGGCCCATAAAGAAATGTGGGTTGGCCAATTATCTGAATAAATGATGGCGTTTCAAGCACAGTCATCATTTGAATAGTTTACACAAACCGTTGTTATCTTTCTACAGCCGAGTCATGTCTCCCGGTAGTGCCGCCTGCGTGTTTTGCAAGAGCGAGCAGGCGTCAGCGTAAGTGACTGGAGCTCGAACGACCAGCATACCAAACACAGCTGTGCTTATGCAGGAGGAAATGCCACAAACATCCTATTGCTGCAGTCTCCATCCACACACACTGTCTGTCAAAAGCTCATGACGGAAATGAGGAGTGTTTACTTGGAGGGCTGAGATGACAATATCATGATTGTGTTATTGAAGCGAGGCTTTACGGCAGAAAATGTGGTGAAGTTGATACAATAACAGACCAAACATATCATTAGAGAGGCTTTTGAAGCTACAGACTAATTCAAACCCAAAGCATGATGTAAAGGAGGATAACAAAACTTTGACAAATGCCATGGGTAATTCATAAAAAAAAAAAAAACAGAAAATAAATCAATGCTACACATTTGAACCAGTATTTCAATTACCACACAGAAGCTGTTGTTTGGGGGTTTGTCTGGGGTTACTTTTATCTTGGGGTTACTCTGAATCACAGACCATATAAGAAGTGTTTATATTTCATATGCCCAAAAGAAAATACACAATGGTTTTCTCATTTGTTTTATGAAAGTATCAACTATATTTCAGATAAAATTCTAAGAAGAAATGTTATAATTGTTGACATACTGTAATAAGAAAAATAGAGCTTATTCTGAGCAAACTATGAGCACAATCTGAAAAACAGAAACAACTGAGATATAAAGGAGATATTTGTGCTTTTCTTTTCTATGGATATTGGAAGCAAACTAGGTTTGTATTGTATGCCATCATCAACAACATGTGCATGAATTCTTAACTAACATGAAGTTTTTTAGCCTTTATAATAATAAAAAAATAGTTTCCATTGTATTGAGTTTGTATTACTTTGTAAGTCCGTGTTAGGCATAAATGTTATGAGATATGCTGCTAACATAAAGTCAACCCTTTCACAGGTCGTTCTTCTCACAAGATGAAAGTACTGGATCAGTTAACCTGTCACAAATGAAGACTGACCACCAAAAGGTAAAAGTAAGCAGAAAATTGCCAGGTAATGACTGTTCAACCTTTATTAAGAGAGTGCATCCTTCAGCATTAGAAAACCTCACAAGCACTGCAGTCTGCTATTGTGTCATTCAAAATGAGCAAAATATATAATTAAACATTTTAGCTATTAATAGAGGCCTCAGAGATAAAGCACTACGGTAAATGTAAGACTGAGACGAAAACCAGCACCCTTAACTCTAATGGGCTGCTTCTTTATAATTAACCTGGGAAAGGTCACAAATCAAAGAGTCTCGTACAGCACTGGCGCCACAAACTCTTCTCTTTGACCACTAATGACTCCAGAGAGAGTAAGAGTCAACAATGCTTAGCCTCTATTTTATCATTCATAATGCTAAATGGTATTATTATCCTAACATTCATAATAAACATAATTAACATTACTTCTAATAGGTGTCTATATAATTGCCTAATCGATTGAAATTCCTTGTACAATTGACCCATAAAGCATTTAAGCCACATTTGTAAATATATCAATGTCACTGCAATAAAAATAAAATATCAAAGTCATCTTCTCTTAAAAGATGTTAGAGCTTTCCCCTCATTTATAAAGTCAGTTCTACTCAAGTTCATACAGGTGTAGTTTATCACATTAACTATCAACATGACCCACTAAAGCCTAGTACACAGACTAGAGTTTTTCCTCCTTCATTTTTAAAAAAAATTAAAAATTGCGTCCACACAAGCACGATTGAAAAAAATCTCAGTCCACATGAAAACGCTAAAACGCTTTATTACCTGGTCTGGTAGGCTAACAGCATTGTCATAAGCATTTTATTAAAAAAGCTGCGGTTTTGAAAATACCTGTGTTCGTGTGGACAGGGCCTAATGTTTGACAACCACAAATGGTCACAATACTTGAGTTAAAGGGTTGGTTTCCCCCCTAAAATTAAAATTTTGCGATCATTTACTCAGTCAGCATCATTTAGTTTTCAACTTTTTATGTGTTTGGCCATTCATTTACACAACAAAGATCTATCTTTACAACTGAAGCTCGTGCTTTACTACTGGCTTTGGAAAATATAGAAAATGGACTAGAATGAAATTTCTTAATCTTCACAGACTCAAAATCTGGAATCTGTAAAGACTGATCATTCCATAATTATAAATATATTAGCTAAAGTAAATCTTTTATTTTTTTTTATTTATTTTTTTTTTTGCTTGATTCCAGGTCATTTTGGTTTATCTGTTAATGAGAAAGCAGACATTGCTGCAAAGGAGGCTCTCAACTTGAATATTTCAGAATGTCAAATTCCAAACTCTGATCTCAGACTCGTAATAAACTCCTATATTAATAGTATTTGGCAGATGGAATGGGATAAATGCAAAGGAAATAAGTTACACAAAGTAAGTCCTAGTATAAGAAGAATGTTTTTTTTTTTTTTACAAATTTCAAATCTAGGTATGATTAAGTTGTTTTTACTAGATGCAGTTTGAGTCATACAAGACTTACACATGGTTATTTAGAAGAACCACCATCAAGCCTTCCGTGTCAAACTACAATGACTATTAAACATATTTTACTGTTTTTTTTAATGTAAATAGACAAAGGTTTTATTCCGAGATGTGTTCAACTGATTTAAGAAAGTATCACCTGAATGTATTTTACAATTTCTATCTTGTATTCATATGAAATATCTTATATAGGTTTTTTTTTTGTTAATTGTATGAATTTTATTCCGTTTTCGCCATGAAAATAGCCTTGTTACCGACATGGCGTAAATAAATAAATTTACACAACAACAGCGTTTTGGGGGCCTGAAAATGCAAACTTTTGAAAATGGTTTCAAAACAATACTGTTATTGTCTCCATGTAAACTACAAAAATGCAAATATGTGAAAACGGTGATGTTGTGCATGTGTATTACTTGTTCAGTCTATAGGCACGTAGTGTTTCTTTAAAAAGTGATATCGCCAACTACTGGCCAGCTGTGCATAATACGGTGTTTTTAATAGTTTTCACTGATCCCTGTGATTAGGGATTGTTTTGACAAAGTTGTCATTTGTACACGAAAAATCTAAAGGAAAATCTTTTAGTTTTTAGTACATCATTGTCGTGTAAACGTACCCTTAGTTTCAAACCAGTAAAACTTTTATTTATCCTTGAAACACCAATTAAGATGTTTTAATGAAACCTGAGAATTTTCTGTCCCTCCACTGAAAGTCCATTCCACCAAAATTTTGACACATGAAAGAATTAACTTTTAAAGGAGGGACAGAAATCTCCCAGGTTTAATTAAAAATATTTAATTTGTGTTTCAAAGATGGAAGTCTTGTGGGTTTGGAGCGACACTAGGTTGAGTGATGACAGAATTTTTGTTTTTGGGTGAACTATACCTTTAATTTTCAACAGTTATGTCTTGTAGGCGCAACAAACTTGCTTCATTACGAAATTTCATTCGCATTGTTGCGGTCAATTGAAAAGGCTAAACCTGAGGAAGTTTGATTGACAGAATTGTTGCTAATAAATCATATATCTTGTGCTTGAATGTTTGTATGTTGTATTGGCAAGTCTAATAATGTTACCCGGCTACTTTGCAAGTGTACAGTAAGCTACAGAACAACAATCAGTACCCAACATTTAAAGATGACAGATGCTCACCAGGAGCCCATCTGTTGAGTCATTTGAGACTAGGGAATGATGTTCGAGGTGCTTAAATATGTACTGGGGAGAGTGGGTTTGGCCGTACTGACTGATAGCCTCATTAGCATTACAGAGAGATCAAAACAGACCCAATGACGGACAGAACAACCCACTATTGTTTTCCTATCACTGCACTGATGGATGGGAGCAGTGCTGCCTGAGGATGTGAAACACTTTCTGCTGATTGTAGGCCAGCATGCGGTAAAGTGTTAGACACTTTTTGTGTGTCAGAAGCACATTGCCTTTTGACTGCAAGCAAAAAAAAAAAAAAAGAGAACAAAAGATATTTAGGCATTTAAACCACACTTAAAAGGAAAGTTCACCTAAAATGAAAATTCTTGTAATTAAGTTGTCATTTACCCACCCTCAAGTCTTTCAAACTTGTATGACTTTCTTCTGTGGAACATAAAAGAAGATATTTTGAGAAATGTCTTTTTAATTTGTACAATAGCTACATAAACAATCTGTTTTTACAACGTTCTTCCACCGTGTTCTGCAGAAGAAAGACTTGTTTGGAACAGCATGAGGGTTAAATTTTGACAGAATTTTCAACTGTGCCTTTAAAACTGTATGAATGTCACTGCAAAAAATGACGTGGTCACTCCCTTCTAATGCCATACAGAGGGTCTGATGACATTTAGACATTAAGTGGGTCTTAAGTACTCTTGAGATAATTCAATAAACCACTCGTATCAAGCCTTCTCATTTCCAGTATAAAGAACCCATAACAAGCACAACGCTTTCCAAACACCCCTATAAAGACAGAGGCTAACACATCATAGGACGAATCAATTGGACGTGTGACGTTTCTCATGGTAAGAAATCTCAGTACAAATCTTTTTGCTTTGATCGTATGTTACAGACACAAACAAGTCAGCCGCCCAAAACTAGAGTTCAAACCTCAGAACCGGGATGTTAACGTCATTCAACCAATGTCATTTTAAAAGGCGGCAGCGGCGCCAGGCTCCGCATTGCCATGATAAACGGAGAATAAAGCGTAGAGCTGCAGCGGGACACATGCTCTGAAACCCGCCGCAGTCGACCGCAGCTCTGAGCACTCAGTGTTTAACTGGTGTTGCATAGTTCAGGATCACCGCACTGAGCTGGCAAGCGCTGCCCTTCACTGTCCAAAGACTGTTTTCCTGTGGCATCAGATAAAATGACTCCATAAAACAACAAACTCAAACTCTAGCGATTAACTGAAGCTCAGCTCTAGTAAAACTGTCGAGTGGGGTTCATGAGGCAAGTGGCAACGTCAGCTGACGGAGGGTTAAAGGTCAGGGTCTCGGTGTGAGCCGTTTATGATTCATGGTTCATCAGGTTACATAATCTAGAATTGCAAAACATTATTGCTCATTAAATGCCAATTTAACTGACCAGAAACCAGTCAACTTTTTAAACTGCCTTTTATCTTTCCTTTCATTTTCTCCAAAGGCTTTTCAAAAATGTTTCAAAAAAGACTGGAAAATAAATTGTCATCTCATTAAAAAAAATATTTTAAGCAAATAATAATAATAATAATAAAAAAAAAAATTAAATATGAAAACCAGACAAAAAAAAAAAAAAAGTAAAGGGTTAGTTCACCCAAAAATGAAAATAATGCCATTTATTACTCCCCCTCATGTCGTTCTACACCCGTAAGACCTTTGTTCATCTTCGGAACACAAATTAATATATTTTGATTAAATCCGATGGCTCAGTGAGGCCTGCATTCACAGCATTGACACTTCCTCTCTCGAGATCCATAATTGTACTAAAAACATATTTAAATCAGTTCATCCGAGTTCAGTGGTTCTACCTTAATATTATAAAGCGGCGAGAATATTTTTTGTGCGCCAAAAAAACAAAATAACGACTTTATTCAACAATATCTAGTGATGGGCCAATTTCAAAACACTGCTTTGGAGCTTTAAGAATCGAATCAGTGATTCGGATCTCCTATCAAACTGCTAAACTGCTGAAATCACATGACTTTGGCGCTCCGAATCACTGATTCGATTCGCAAAGCTCCGAAGCGGTGTTTTGAAATCGGCCATCACTATATTGTTGAAAAGTCGTTATTTTGGGGGTTTTTGGTGCACAAAAATTATTCTTGTCGCTTTATAATATTAAGGTAGAACCACTTTAGTCACATGAACTCTTTTAAATGTGTTTTTAATACCTCTATGGATCTTAAGAGAGGAAGTGTCATTGCTGTGAGGCCTCACTGAGCCATCGGATTTAATCAAAATATCTTAATTTGTGTTCGGAAGATGAACGAAGGCCTTACGGGTGTAGAACAACATGAGGGTGAGTAATTAATGACATTTTTGGGTGAAGTAACCCTTTAAAGAGATAGTTCAATTCAAAATGAAAATTCTGTTATCATTTACTCACCTTCATGTTTTTCCAAAATGTTATTCTGTGGAACACAAAAGATCTTTTGAAGAACTGATAAATTGTTTGTCCATATCAGTGTTATTTTAGTATGATGAATATACTATTATAGTTTTTTTTTAATATATATATTTTAAATTCGATTTTATTTTTCACTGTTATCACATTAATTTTCAAATTTTAGTAACATTGTGGGTTTTTGTTATTTTTATTCTTGTCTTTTTATTATTGTTATAAGTTTTTGTTTATTTAATTTGAGTTATTTTAGTACTTCAAGTTAAACTAAACAAAATGAGAAATGTCACCTTGGCAATTCGCTGAAATTAAAATAAGCTTATTTTTGTATATTTTGAGGTTCAAAACAAAACAACATTGGCAACATTAGAAATATTTTTTCTAAATATCTTGGCAGTGCTTTATTGATTCAGATTGACATGATTCTGCTGTCCTTTTTCTCTGATTGGTAGATTTCACTTCAGGATTGTGGGCATTTAACCAACACTCTAAAAAATGTTGGGTTAAAACAACTCAAATTGGGTTGAAAATGGAAATGGTCTTAACCCAGTGGTTGGGTTAAATGTTTGCCCAGCCTGCTGGGTAGTTTTATTTAACTCAACTATTGTTTAATAATTACTGTATTGCTCACTTA